>NC_039264.1:27188585-27416085 GCF_003368295.1 Carassius auratus | reverse complement strand
GGAAACTTTGTGGATTTTTACTTTCTCAAAAAAACTCATTCTGTATGATTTATAAGTGTTTTGAAAAATGGGGACATGGGTCATGTCCTCATAAGTCACCCTTTCCTTGTAATACCTGTGTAATACCCATGTCATTATACAGAGTTGTGTCCTGATATGTCACAAAAACATGCCCACACACACACACACACATATATATATAGATATATATATGAATGTGAAAATTAATCTTTTAAATAGTTTATGACACAAACAATTAAAGCTTTACTTACCCATAGATTCAAAATGTACGATAATAAAAAATAACACTAATATACACACACCTGCTTCATGTACGCTGAGAGCAAGAGTCACTTTGCAGCGGCGGTTGTGCTCAAACCCATGGCAGGGAATAGGGACAGTGCTGTGTACGGCCAAAACGTGCTTTTTAGCATCCTCACGGATGTGCAGGACATCTGGAACAAACTGCACAAAAAGTGTTGTGTGGTTGGCCGAAGCACCATCGTTCAGCTCTTTTAGGCACGGGTAATTATGCAACATATATTTGCAATCCTGCAATGTGTATTTAGCCAGTAATTATCGCTTCAGATGTTGTGCATGATCCATCATAATTATGAAGAATTAGATGTAACAGGATTTACCTTAATTCCTGCGAAAAACCCAGCGCTTTCTTTAGATGCCGACTGCAAGCTGGAGGAGTTTAACAGGAAGGTGGACACGCTGCAGGAAAACTGTCAATCAAACAAGACTGTCATGAAGGTCATGCTGACTGAGCAACGAGATAGAAACTAGAAATCAATAATACATTTGTATTGCAGGGACCATGTATGGTTTTTTATTTATTATTAAGTTAATAATAAAAATGTAAATAATTCAGATAAACAACTTGAAAATGTATTATTTTGTTATATATATATTTTATTTATATATATATTTTTTGTTTATTCATGTATGGGGATGTAATAAAATATTGTATAAAAATAACTTTATTAAATATGTATTATTATTATTATTATTATTTCATATATGGATATACAATTTAAAATATATTAAAATAATAAATAACATAATGATAATAATAATAATAATAGTACTACAAGGAAATATTAATTACTAAACAAAAATGAGAACTGCCTGAGATGGCAAAAATCAATGTTTTTTTTAAATAATAATAATAATAATAATAATAATAATAATACAAAACAAATAATGAAAAATATCAATATATAGTGAATTTACTTTTACTTTTATTGTAACACTTGACTTTATTTATAAATAATTAAAATAAAATATACATTAAATGAATTATTTTATTTTAATTTGATTAATATATATATATATATATATATATATATATATATATATATATATATATATATATATATATATATATATACATATAATACAATACAATATACAGGGACCCATTAGTTACAAAACAAAGATGAGAATTAAATCATAATGCACCAAAGTATTTGACATACTACATCATTACATGGCATTTAAAGCCATATATGGCACTGAATTTGCTTTTTTGTGTGTATGAAGGATTTTCAGGTCTGTTTTGCCTGTATATGGTAATTACAGAGAGCACGAGGTGTGCTTGTATGACTGTGTGTGTGTGTGTGTGTGTTTGACTAAGTCCAGCTGTGACATGTTTAAGGGAACCTCGCCACCCAAATCAGAACGATGGTGTTCCTCAAACGGGGGCCTCTGTCATCTACAAACACATGTTTTTTTTTTATGACTGCAGGTAGCAAAGAACATCTTAAACTCAAACTTCCCTCAAACATTTTACGTCATAATGAGCAAATCAGAATCAAACTTCTAGATAAAACTCCCTAATGTTATTTATGGTTTGTACACATGTGGCTTTGATTTGACCTTTCCTCTCTCTTGACCCGCTCTCACTTCCGCTGAAACACTTTCTAAACTCACATTAGAGGTCAAAGAGCATCATGACTGAAGACACCCCTCACCAAAAACCCTCTCCTTTCTTGGTCTGGTGAGAAGAGAGTCAAACGGCTGTCTATTGAGCCTGTCTGTTATGCCAGAAAAAATAAAAATAAATAATAATTCAAAAGACAATGATAGAGCTTTAAGATTTACCAGTTGTGGCCAAGATTCAAACATATTTGTTATCACTCCTGGAAAATGTATAGCTATAGTCAAAAAACTAAAATAAAAAATCAACAACATTCATTTTAAGTTGACTTCATATATTAAACGTTGTTTTAAGATTGCAGGGTCTAGCCAGGTTAAAATTTATATATATATTTTACAAATTATAAAAAATTGTCAAATGTATATGAATATGTGTGTGTATATTCTCTACACTTTTTTACATTTCTGTACTAATTGTGGAATATCATAGTAAATTATCCTTGGTTTTGTCTGCCTTTAGCAAATAACATTTCCAAATTGTGCATATAAAAACGTATACACTCACTTAAGAAATAAATATTTTAGTATGGCAAGAAGCCACACATTATATATATATATTTATATATATATATATATATATATATATATATATATATATATATATATATATATATATATATATATATTAGTGCTGGGAAACGAAAAAAAAAAAAAAAAATCGTGATTAATCGCATAATTGTCTGCGATTAATCGCAAATCATCATATTGATATGCACAAAACTAATAATGCATTCAAAAGTAGTATATTGTGCAATTTTTATATAAAAAGTACTACTATGTGCACAAAAATGTAATAAAATTTGGTTTGCAAACACTTTGAACAAATAAGGTGTTTTTTTTTTTACAGCACTATTCCATTTACATAATAGATGTTTAAATATTTATTGTAAATCTTAACTTATAACATTAATGTAATTAAAATAAAAAAGTAAAACTAGCTATTTGTCACTGCCAGGATATTAACGTTTTTATAGAAAATATATATATATTTTTTTTATAGAAAAACAAGTTATGCTCAGAGTCCAGAGCCTTGATCATCACATTATACAGGCATCTTCCGAGTCGAGACCTGCGTGATCGCAGGACCCATCGCAGCAGAGTGCAGCGCGGGACAACACTTGTGGGGTGGGTACACACTCACGTGAGTGCAGGTGTTCTGATACGAGCTGCATGATTGCGTGAATATTTCTGATCAGCAAAAGCGATAGATGTGTACAGCAATATATTGACAGGCACATGTTCAATGCATGCACTATACAATATGTCCGTCAAAGAAGTTATGTGACTGAATAGTTCACTAATTATTTACAAACATAACATTTGTTAGAGCAATTTATATCTATATATCTATATCTATCTATCTATCTATCTATCTATATATATATATATATATATATATATATATATATATATATATATATATATATATATATATATATAAATTAATTTAGAAATTAAATTCATCACCTTAAAGGAAATGTTACGAAAAGCGACAAACATCCAATCAGAACACGTTATGTATGTTTAATATGCAGATATGTGCTGCAGGATTTTAGACCAATAAGATTACACTGTGGGCAGGGCTAACCGGGCTCAAATGTATGTGCATAACATTGGGAATTTTGCAGCAATTCACTAAAAATTCTAGCCCTTTTCATCATTCCCAACAAATCCAAAGTAAAATTAGATTTTCAAAATTTTATTTTACATTTAAACCACATTCTACAATCATCTCTTTACCGTTTCTCCCAGTCTGAAGTGAACTCCGTCCATCTCCACCAGTGAGTAGAGTCTGGTGGTTGTGTCTCGTCTGATCTCCACCTTCATGGTGTTGGAGGAGTATCTGGCCCACACAACCTGATACCCCACCGGCCACATGGACGTCACCCCAGTAAAGGAGCAGCGGAGGTGGACACTGCTACCGACCAGCTCTGGGGTCACCAAGGGTTTTGAGGTCAGTGAGGGGACGTTTGCTTCACAGAAAAACAAGACAAAAAAAGGTCATAGGATGAAATAGAAATGCATTTGTGACCCTGGATCACAAAACCAGTCTTAAGTCGCTGGGTATATTTTTATCAATAGCAAAAAAAAACATTGCATTGGTCAAAATGATAGATTTTTTTTTTCTGCCAAAAATCTATTTTAAGTAAAGATCACTTTCCATGAAGATATTTTGTAAATTTCCTACTGTAAATCAAAACTTAATTTTTGATTAGTAATATGCATTGCTAAGAATTAATTTGGACAATTTTAAAGTCAATTTCCTCAGTATTTAGATTTTTATTTTACATTTTTTTGCACCCTCAGATTCCAGATTTTCAAATAGTTTATCTTGGCCAAATGTATTCCAATCCTAATAAATCATACATCAATTGAAACCTTATTTATTCAGCTTTCAGATGATTTATGACCTTTTTTTTTTTTTTAACTGACACTTAAGACTGGTTTTGTGCTCCAGGGTCACATATATGTATTGTATTGTATTGTATTGTATTGTATTGTATTGTATTGTATTGTATTGTATTGCATGTAGAACATTCTAGAACTTAAAACTTACCCTTACATACACTGTTAACTATTGTTTCTCCAGGTGGGCACAATTTAGGTGTGTATGGTGAAGCAACTAATTAAACAAAAACAAACAACAACAACAAAAATCATTAAACTTCCTTTTTATATTTTAATAGTATAAAGAAATCAATACTTATCATGTAGTGTGTAAATATTATATATATATTTTTTTTTTATTATTTAGATTTTTTTTCTTTCTAGAAGACCAGTTACCTTCCTGCTTATACTTTCCTATTATAAATAAATAGATATATAAAATCGAATATACAAGTGTGTTTTTTATTAAACAAATTAATAATTTATATTTTTTAAGGCAGGCAGGCAGATAGATAGATAGATGTCACCTTAAATAATGCATAGTGCTACGGGATGAAGCCCTCACTTTCATGCCGTGCCAAAACTCTAAAATCCAGACAGTTTCCTTCTCCCTGAAGCCATCATAGAAGTGTCATAAATCTGTGAAATATTGCTACATAAATCCAGTAATCTGATTTGCGCCCCTGCAGAACTTCGGTCACCCAAAATCGATCCTAAGCTAAAAGCGACCCAAATACTCTCACACATGGTTGATGATACAGTCATTTATATGGATCTAGGAGATGTTTGAGAAAGTCAGAGAGGAAATGCAGCCAAAGAAAGTGAAATATTGATCACCCACTACAAATTAGATGGCAGTTTCTCACTGGGCTGTTGTGTAGGGAACATCTTTAGACGTGCTATTAAATGGGCCTAAAAGAAACTCTTCATTGTTTCTTCTACTGGTGCAAGCCTCGCTGTTTTAGAGGATATTACAGGTGAATTATATCACTAAGATGCAAATCAATAGGAATTACATTTAATTCTGCCTTTTCATTTCAAACATTGTGGTCTCACGCCAAAATCAGAAGTACCGTATTTTTCGGACTATAAGTCGCACCTGAGTATAAGTCGCATCAGTCCAAAAATATGTCGTGACGAGGAAAAAAAACATATATAAGTCTGGAATATAAGTCGCATTTATTTAGACCCAGGAACCAGGAGAAAACATTACTGTCTCCAGCCGTGAGAGGGCGCTATATGCTGCTTAGTGTAGACTACAGGAGCACTGAGCAGCATAGAGCGCCCTCTCGCGTCTGTAGACAGTAATGTTTTCTCTTGGTTCATTTCTCTTGGTTCATGTCAAATTAATTTTGATAAATAATTCGCACCTGACTATAAGTCGCAGGACCAGCCAAACTATGACAAAAAGTGCGACTTATAGTCCGAAAAATACAGTATGAAATTCTTTTAGAATCATTACTTTTTCGTGTGTGATGACATTATTTTCATAAAAATCCAGCATATTTATTAATATAATATATACCTTCCGCACAGTATCCCATGCAACCCTGTGTCGGCTGCAGGAAGTAGAGTAGGAACTTTCCACAATTCCGGACAGAGATTGGTATACGGAAGAGGCAGCAGTCTTTGGTGCTTCCATGGAAGAACTGCCAAGTGGCACAGGCCGAGAGCTGCTTGACCTCTCCAGGCCTCGGAAGAGAGCTGTCCTTTAGAGACAACCACACTGGAGCCTGTGTCCCACAGCGGTTCATCTACAAAAAGAAACCGAGATCGAGAAACCCGCAGTTTGGAAACCAGTCCGAACTAATCGACAACTTCCCACCTCAACGCAGCGGGTCGGCATCTCCGCGGGCTTGTTGTTTATGGAAAATCGGTACCATCCGGCTGGCAGCGAATGGTCACATATCAGATCCTGTATCGCTGTGTTCTGAAGTTCAGTAGAGTCGAAATCAACGCTACGGTATGCATTTCTCAATGTCCTGTATCCGCCCGGATAGCACTCTGGAGCTGGAAGAACCAAGGACACAGTCGAACCACAGACTGAATTACAACCTTCAATATTCATGAAAGAGTTTAAAACAACCTTTTGGCAAAGACAAAGGTCAGGGCTCAGAAGACAGCGAGCGAGAAGGTAGAAAACTGTGTCATTATGGTGGCTTGAAAACGTCACTCAGGTTCATTAAAACCCAAATGGGGGTTAAAGTGACCTCCTCAGCTGCACACATTTATCTAGTGTAAAAATAAAGCACCTTTATCGGACCCCCTTTTCATTGCACCTAACTTTACATCATAAAGGTCGGCAGAATCAGTGATGTGTGTCCGTGTCTAACGGCAAAACAGAGGAACAAAAAGTGACGTGTGACTTTCAGGCTAAAACCTTTTTAATCCCTTGCCTTTTCCTAAGACAGCACATCTGTAACACCTTCTACTTCTCCTTCCTGTATCTCAGAGCCGAAGTGGGTCGGATGTCTCTATTGCGGCTAATTATGAGGGAAGGGAGATCGACAGGACCTGTCTCGCTTTTTTGTATGAGGATGCCTGAGGCCAGCAGTACACTGGTAATCCTGTAATGCTCCTCCTGAACATGCTAATAGAAAGTTTGGGTTGGATATCATGCCATCTCTGCTCTGTGAATGTGGGAAACAGAGACAGGGCAGATAGCAGACATTATAGACACAATAAACTGGTGGGAAAATGTAGACTTTAGACAGTAAACAAGACTTTCACTTGGTTCTGACATCAGCAAAGCATAAAAAAAACAAAAAGAAAAAAAAAATGTAAGCAACACAACGAAACAAAATAAAACAAGAGAGTAAAACCAAAACAAACACACACACACACAATACAAAAATGTCACCAAAGCCTAATGAAACAAACAAACAAAAAGGCAGCTAAAAAAAAAACAAAAAAAAAATACTAAAGAAACAAAACAAAAACAAAAAAAAAGAGAATGAAAAAAAACAAAAAACAAAAAAAGAAACAAAACAAAATGTTAGTAAACAATTAAATTGTTAACAAAACACAATAAAGCAGTAAATTGCAATTAAACAAAAAAGCAAAGCAAAACATTGCAAAAACACAAATAAAACACAAAACAAACATCCGCAAAGAACAACAAAACAGAAAAGAAAAAAGAAAAGCAACAAATAAATTGTCACCAAAGCACAATTAAACAAATAAAACTGTCAGCAAGTAAAAAAACATAAAAAAACAAATAAAACACAAAACAAACATCCGCAAAGAACAACAAAACAGAAAAGAAAAAAGAAAGGCAACAAATAAATTGTCACCAAAGCACAATTAAACAAATAAAACTGTCAGCAAGTAAAAAATAAAACATAAAAAAAACACAAACAAGTCAAAAAAAAAAAAAAAAAAACATCAGCAAAGCACAAAAAAAGAAAAAAGCCAAACGAAGCAATATTAAATCGTTATAGTATCCTCTGACGAGATTTCATAGTTTTGGCCAGTGTGGCCTAAAAGAACAGAGACATTAGAGACTTAAACAGGTATGTAGTCAACCATTTAAGCATCAAGTTTTGCGTAGTAAAGCACTCACATTTTCATCTAAAAATGTTAAGAACTAGTTTAAGCTACATCTCTCAGTGAAGCCTCAAATGCAGAGTTTGTTCAGAGGAACACATTTCCACTAACTATCTAAAAGTCCTCATAAAGAATAAGGGCAGGTGACCTTTGACCAGCATGGAAAAAGAGCAGAAAATATCTCCTTTAATCCTGTCTGCTTTCCAGAGGGTAGACGAAGACGGGCCGAGACGGCTTTCTGCCCCGCTGGAGTGCTGATGAGATCATGTCTCGGCTGGTTTAGAGTCTCTCCAGCCTAATTCAAGGATCATTACTCTGCAATTACGTTTTAAGCTTTACCCTTAGAGGTGTAATGGGGCAAGATGAAGATAAGGACATTTTATAAATTCCTAATAATGGTTTGGTGGGGAGATGCAGGGATGATTTGAAGGGACATTTCTTAAGAGGAGGTAATGGAGTTTCAAGGTGGCCGCCTTAAAGACAAGATGAAAGCAAAAGCAGCTACTGCCAAACCAAAAACCCATGTCATAGAAACAGAGCAGAAGGTTCGTTCGTTTAAAAGATCTGAGCACATTTGGTCTCTGTCTGTATTTGCAGGGGTGACAACCGCGGTCAGATTTTGCTACCCAAGGTCAAAGGTCCCAAAAACACTTTCAGCCCTCAGCCCTCCAACCAAAGCTGGGACAGCGCTGCTGGGTAAACACCTCAGACCGCTCGGTTAATTTGTTGACTTAAGGACGGGGTGAATTTCAGACACTTCCTCACAAGGGAATTCCACTGAAAACATGTCCCTGCTGTTGCACACCACACTACCTTTGAACAATGCACACACTTTTTTTTATGCTAAGCCAGTTACTGCAAAAGACTAGAAGATGAATGGAATAATTTCCATATTTGGTCAAAACCTTTGACATCTTTAAGTGGTTTAAGAAATGAAATATAAATAGACCAAAATGGGTTTGACAGCCTGATGTCCTAGTAGAACCTAAGTTGTACAATTAACCTTTTATAGTTCTATGTGCTGGTGTTTTAAATTAACCACAAATCATTGCTCTGATCGTATGACACTACTGCATTCTGATATATACCTGACAACATGCTCGCCTACTCAACCATCAATCAGATGAGTTTAAACTTAATAATTACCTGGAAAATTTTGGAAAAGTGCATACACACATGCAAAAGATGCAAACGTTTTCAGGCCAAACTAAAAATAAATGGAAAACAAAATAATTATATAATACAATTTTAATAAGAATTACTCATATTATAATAAATAAAGTCACATTCTGAAATGTAAAGTCTAAAGAAAACATTGAAAAAGTTTTGAAAGCAAATGCTAAGCTTCTTACTGGGAATGCAAGCAAATCGTCGATTTATCGGGGTCAACAAAACGTTCAAAAGCAAAGGTTTTTTGCTGTCATTCGCAAAGTTTCTAAATGTTGAGAGAACACAAATGCTTTGAGAGCGAAATAGCATTTCCTTGAATCTGGATGGTACACCATCACAAATATCACTTACAAAGATTTTGAAATATTCTGACAAAATGCGAAAGTTTTGCGACAAAATGCAAATTTCTCTCAGAAAACTTTTGCGTTTACTTACATAAGTCTCTAAAAGTTTTGGGTACACGCAAAGGTGTTGTCAGCGAGGAGAGCAATAAACGTTTGAGGGCAGATGCTAAAGCAATATTTTTTTCCATCACCATGTTAGATATAAAGTTATATAAAGACATAAAATCATGGTTTAATCTAACAAAAACCATATAGCCAACTCAAGACTCAACTCAACAGAGCAAAAAAACAAATCAATAAAAAGGAACCTGCTGAACTAAACAAGCTGCAAGGAATCTTTGTTTTAAGCATGTAGTGTTTAAGGATTCTTAAAACTGGAGACCTTTCACACAAGTTTGTGTGGGAGGGTTGTAGCGCTGCTAAATGTGAGTTATCTGTTGTGACAGTCCGCCTCTCGGCAGAATGAAGAGCTGATTACACTGCAGGAGAGGAACAGCTCCAGATATTTACTCTCTCTGGCCCTAGAGAGAGATTCATTCCCAAAAAAAATTGGTTTGTTGGGTCTGGGTCTGGGTCTGTTGCGTTTATGAAATATCAGTGACCACAGGAAACCGTCCTTGATATTAAAGCGAAAGACTTTCACAGTCGCAAACGCACTCATCTGTTTCCTCCTCTCACTCAGCCAGGAATTCAACCAAACCCAGAGGACTCAGTGATGTCTCTTTTTCACTCGATTTTGTTGAGTGAGGCTTATGAGGGATGAGATCACATGATCCAAACACACGGCTGTCACACATTTAATAAAGACTGAAAAGTCAACGCTGATGATTCACTGAAGAAATATCATGGAGAAGGGCTCGTTCACGCTCTGCTGAATGAAAGGACACCACTGGGGGGATTTTGTGAAAGAGACAATACCAGAAATTGAGACATTTATATATTTTATGTACAGCTTTGTTTTATCCCTGAAACTCCAAACAATAGAAATATTACTTGCCAAAATGTGTAGTTTAGCACAAACTAATTAATATACAATAGGTCGAAACTTTAATATACAATAATGCCAGCGCCGGCGCTCCCACCACGCGCATCACGCACTCACAAGTGCTGAGGGGGCACCAAAAATAGCCTAATGATTTTTTTTTTTTTTTTAAATGCCAGTATTATTTCATTAGCATATAGAAATATTAGCCACCTTTTAGCCATGTATATGTAACAAAAAAGGAGGAACAAGATATTTAATAATTGCTCTAGTCTAGTCTAGAAAGTGCCAGATGGTCCGTTCCGGTTGTTCACGCACGCGAACGTTTTTTTTTTTGTCGGGGTGGGGGGCATCATAAAGGAATTATGCTTAGGGCACCAAAATGGCTAGCAGCGGCACTGGATAATGCCATTCATTACCTACAATAATGTTTTTCCTGGAGACCCTAACAAACAAAATGCAACCAAAATCACCATATACCTGATACAGATGATCAGGTAAAATGTTTTGCAATTGACTGAAAAAAATAAATAAATAAATAATAATAATAATAATAATAATAATAATAATAATAATAATAATAATAATAACATTAATAATAATAATAATCATATATATATATATATATTTTATTTTTTTTTACGATATTTACCATTAGATTTTGCTACATTTAAGTGATAATTTATTTATTTATTTTGAACATGGACACTTTTCTTAAAACCCCCTAAACCTCCCCAAGGCCCCCCATTTTTGTATTTTATGGATGGCCGCTTTTTATTTAACTTCTTTTGGACTGATGCACTGTTACACACACTGAGTGCCATTAAACAGCTTGAAAGATCAAGGACTATATTTAACATAACTCTGAATGGATTCGTCTGAAAGAAATATGTCATATACACCCAGGATACCTTGAGGGTGAGTAATTTATGGGCTGATTTTCATTTTTGCGTGAACTAACTCTTTTTGTCCCTTTTGGTCATAAAAGGCACTGCAGGACATGCAAAATAATAAACAAATATAATAATATCAAACTAATAAACAAAATAAAAATAATTAATCAAACAATAATCCAGTTAATAACATAAATAAAAAACAAACAATAAGACAAAAATCACGAAAACCCACAAAACTACTTAATAATACAATAAATCTAAACAAGAAATGCAATAATAATTGAAAAGATAAAAAATGCATTACAACAATATTTTTCCAGTTAACAGATAAAATGCAACCAAAATTGCCTCATTCCTGGTAAAAAAAAAAAAAAAAACTGCTAAAATGATTTACAATTTTGACTGTATTAAAAAAAAGAAAAAGAAAGAAAAGAAAAGAAAAATCTCAATATTTTCCTCTTGATTTATGATGAAAAGGTACTGCAAGCTATTTACTAAGAAGGTACAGAAATTACATAAACAAAAATTAAATCAAACTTAAATATGGAAGCAACTTCAATTTCAAACGGAAAGCAATTTAAAAATGATAAATGAAATTATATAATTCAATCTAATTAAATTATAGAAATGTATCATCCATCCATCCATCTATGCAACGAAAAAAATTAAATTATAAACAAAATAATATTAAATAAATGTTATGTAATTTATTGTATTCTATTTTACTTTATTTACAGACCAATACAGACTATAAAAAATAGTAATAATTAAATTAAATTACTAAACAAATCAAAAAGCAAAACAGTATAGTGTACTGTGCATGATGTATAGTCCAAGTGTTCTAACATTAACACAGGTCTATAGCCTGCAATTGCACTGAGGTATGAGCTGGAGGAAAGGACAGTAAAGATATCACAGCCTCACTAATCAGTCTGACCCCACAATCATGAGGCTCACATTCCCACACTTACTGCACCCCTGAGGCTTAATACTCACCTACTGACTGCTCTAATGACTGCTGAAAACATCTGCACGCACACACACAGAGACAGAGAGAGAGAGAGAGCGCGAGAGAGCTAGCGTTCTTTTCTCCACAGAGCACGTTTCCATCACTGCGCAGACACTCTCTCCATTTGGTGCGCAAATGGATGTCAGTGCGCAGAGTTACAACGAAGTTTAGCACAGGTTTCAAACAGCTGTTCAATCCCGCTGGACCGGAATATTGAGCACTAATGAAAACAACGTCTCGCGGATTGAAAGCACATTATCTCAACACCACGCTCCTGATGCATACAGACAAAAATCTTATGCACACCTTTTAAACGGTTATGAGCTACAATAACTATAAAAAAGCCTACATTTATTTCAACATAATAATAATGCGCAGAGAAAAAAAAAAAATATATAAGCAAAAATAAATAATGACAAAATGAAAAAAGGAAAAATAAAAAAATTATATGCAAATGGTCTGTGAATCTTTAAATTTGTGGGGAAATCTTGAGTAAACAAGCAAGCATCGCCTTTTAGCATTCAGAGCTTAGAAGTTGTATTTCCATCAATAACGCATCTGCAGCATTATACCAAAATCTTAAAACTGCGCCAAATGATGCCTTCAAAACAGCGTTAGTATTTAATAAAAGCATGTTTTTGACTTACCCAGCTGCGCAAGTAACTTCAGCGGGAATAAACACAGGCACCAGACGCAGATGGGTGAGTTTAAAAAGACGCTGAAAAGTTCCATGTCTGAGACTCACAGTTGCGCGGTTTTCCACGAGGAACTCATCGGAAAGTTTGGGGCAGCTTGCTAACACAGGAAAAAAGTTCGCGGGGTGATTGAACACTCTGCTCCTGATGTTGGCATTCCTACAACAAAAGCCTAAGGAAGATCCCTCGCGCGCAACATATTGTCCTTAATTTATGGGCAGTAAGAAGAAACCTGGACCATTTTTGTCCCCCTCGTGTGTGTGTGTGTGTGTGTGTGTGTGTGTGTGTGAACACTCAGCTGTTTTGAGGAGTGAAGGGGGCACTCCGAGTCAGAAGCCCTCAATTAACTGGAGAGCTGGAGGACACTTACAGGGTCTCTCTAGTGAAACAAACTCCCGAAAAGCAATGAATAGCTCAGAGAAAGGTAATTTACTGGAGCTAAAATGGAGAAAAGATGATTATTTCCACATTAAATTATGTGAAATCGCTTTTGCATGGAGGCATGTTTCTGCACAAGGTTCCACATTGGAACAACCTTTCTAAATAGAAGCGAAAAGGTGTTTTACAATAGAGGGAACTTCTAAAGGTTAACAAAGATCTATAATGCTTTTGAATTGATGGGTCGTGGGTGTTTTCTAGGGTCACGGACAGGAAAACAATGCCAAATGCACCACAACTAATGCATAGCCTACTGTGTGTGTGTGTGTGCGCGCGTGTGTGTATGTATATATATATATATATATATATATATATATATATATATATATATATATATATGTGTGTAGAAAACCAATTAAAACAGGAAACAGAAATGACAAGAAAATCACAATAAGAGCCAAAACATAAGTCAAATGAAATCGAGTCAAATGGCTTAATGACAATAAATGGGTGGTAAATTATCATCATGGATGGATGAATCTATGTTTGAACTTTTTCGTGGAACCTTTTGACTGGTAACACAAGTTCTTCAAAGCCCCTGAATGGGCTTCATTTTACCTCTGTTAAAGGTTGATACCTAAGACCAATGCACTGAACTATGTAAAAATAAATAAAAATAAAAAAGAAAGAAAGACAGACAATCCAAAGATACACATATAACATCCATACATTAGTTCTTGAACCTTATTCTGCAAAGAACCAGCTAGGAACCTTCATTTGAATGCTGCTGAGATGACGTTTCACCACTCTTTCAGTGTGAATTCCCCTATCTGAGAATATCTGGCACTTTTCAATATCAGCTGATCTTCTTGAAAGCATCCAGCTTTTGGTCTCAGACCTTCAGCCCTCCAGAGCTCATGATAAGGCCATCACCTTGCCTCTCTGGGCTTGTTCTTCTCCAAACCAAATTCCTGACTTGCCAAATGTGTATATCCCTCTCAATCTCTTGGCACGGAGCGACTCGGATGCCACCTGGAAGAGGGTGAGAATGCTGAACTGTCTAAGGCTGAAGATTAAGCCATTATATCCGCTTCTAATGCCCCCAGTCTGGCTGAGAGAAGAAGTTGAGGTCCCTGTCATGAACTGGCTTTAGTGAAGGTCTTTGGGTCTCATTCTCCCTCAAGCTGTTGGATTAAAGTTCAAACCTCATGCCAAGGGAGAGCCTTTGGAGTTAGGCTGAAAAAAGTCTCCATCCTTCCTCGCAATTGATGAGCATCTCTGAGAAGGGATTTTCCTTTAAGCTGGAGCTTTGAATAGAAGATCCCCCGAAGATGTGATCAAGGACCAGTGCTATGTTCCAAAATCCTTTACCATCATAAGAGAAATATAAAACTTTTCTCAGATCATCTGCCTGGGACGTCAAACACTTTACACTTGAGAGAAGCCTTCAGAGATCCAGTTTGTTTTTCTTCCTGAGAAGTCACTTACCAGATAAAACTGTGGAAAACGTCCACATTCTCAAAGTCTGGAGGTGATTTTCATTCCAGTGTGTCCAAAATATACCTTTTGGTGAATATAAATGAAAGTTTTCTCATAAATTTGTTATAAAAGGTGGGCAAATGAGGACCTGGAACATTTTGAGTGATGATTACACAACCTTCTAGCAATGCAATTCAATCTTACAAATAAAGGTGCTATACGATGCCATATAATAATCTTTTGTCTAAATGGTTTCATAAAGAACCTAAAAGGTTTTTTGGTAACACTTTATTTTGATAGTCCACTTTAGACATTCTACTAGCAGTAAGTAACTTTGCAACTTCATGTCAACTAGCAGTTAGTAGAGTATTAGTAGACTGTCTGCTTAATATCTTCTAACACTTTCTTTGTCAACTTATTGTCAACTTATACTAACCCCTCAACCTACCCCTAACACTAACCCTAAACCTACCCTAACAGTCTACTCTGAGAGTTAGAAGACATGTAGTTGCAAATTTCTGAGATTTAGTTGATATGTATTTGACATGTAGTTACAAAGTCAGTAGAATGTCTAAAGTGGACTATCGAAATAAAGTGTAACCGGTTTTTTAAGTAAGGCAGGAATCACAATGATTTACTCAGGAACAATAAAAACTTATATTTTTTTAGACTTAAAGTATTAAATGCAAGCTCAGACAACCAACCAATCAAACAAACAAATTGTATTTATATGCATTGTAAGTGCAATTCTAGTTCATAATTTGGATATTTATTTTCTTTTTTTTTTAAATAGACAAATGACAAACCCATTCACCTTGTAAAAGTAATCATCTAAAGGTATTCAATCAAAATATGAGCTACAAACTTAAAAGAAAAACTGTAAAAAAAAAAAAAAAAAAAAAAAAAACTTCTGGGATGCTAAATCAAAATTTCATGTTTTAAAAGGTCATGTCTCTCTGAAAGCTCTCTAAAGTCTTTTATTCTTTTATATACGCTCATCCCTCTCCTGCATATTTTTTTCCTCTAACTTTGTGTTAGCAGCACTAGGTTTCTTTATTCTCAAAGCTTAAAAACACATTAATATTTGACGAAAAAAGATAAAATCGACATTCAATGAAATTGACATACAATTATTCCCTCAGTGCAGCTGGAGCTATAAAATACACTTTTCTGTCAGTTTAAGTTCAGATCAACGGAGGTCTATTTAACTTTAACGTCTCTAAAGCTATTTTAGGCAAAAAATATTCTTAATGTCTTTCCTGCTGAGCTTTTGACTGAGATTGCCTTGCTATCTCAAACACAAACAAACATGTGATTTTCCCCCACGTGAAACTGGCTTTTGTGACAAGCGCCAGTCTTGCTTTCTTTACTCATAAACAAACTTCACAGGGGGTTGAGTGTCAAATCAGCAGGTAACAAGCCAAGCCGTCTCAGTTCTTCAAGGCACACTGAGCGTTGCGTCGTTAAAGGTAGAATTTGGTAATTAATAAATTGTTAATATGTATGCTCAGGCCTAAATCTGTCAAAGCGTAGTCCTGTTTCAATCGAGCTTCCACAAAAAAAAAAAAAAAAAAAAAAAATTGAGAGGAAAATTATTAACTGCAGCTCTTGCTGTACTAATATATTCAATGTTATATCAGAACAAGTTTTTCAGAAGATGATCAACTAATAAATGATTTGTGTTCATAACCATCATCTTAATTTGATCAATTTTGTTTTTGTAAATAAAAATGAAATGGTGCATTCTTGTGATACCATTTATATTTGAAAATTTCTGAAAAATATTTAGATTTTTTACCATATATATATATATATATATATGTTCACACAACGTCCACCCACAATCTAGTTTAACCCTCAGATGTCACGCCCACGGACCGTTGGCAAAATGTCTGATGCATATGGGACACAAAAGTGGAAACACTTCAGGAATGTCGAAGTCGTCATCGGATTGGTTGAATTCTACAGGATTTCCGGGAGACGTGTGTCGCGTTCTTTAATTCTCTGCCTAGAAACAACGATGCCGTTGCGCCAAACCCCCTCACGAAAGAAAAAAGCGGTAGTGTTTACAATAGTGACAAAGAGCACTTATCAGGATCAACTAAATGCTGGATATTCAAAAGTATGTGAAATATTTCAAGTTTGCGGCATAGAATCTTTCAATTATGTCCGACCGTTTTACACACCGATCTGTTATTGAGGTGACATTTCCACGCCCTGAAATGTGGTGCTTTACGAAACAAACTGCGATTAACATGTCGGTCTAAAGGCTTCACGGGCGGGCCATGGCCAATGAAAGCTGCCTTGAATTCCAGACCTTCAGCCATCAGTCTAAAGGTCTGGCTACGCGAAACTACCCACAATCTAACCAACCCCCCCAAATATTCCCATCTGAGGCTGGATTTTACCACCGTCTCTCCAAACAGTGGGGTAAACAAAGAAACATCTTTATGACCGCCTGTTTAAAAGCTCTGTAAAGCTGTGACTGTAAATGTTTTCAGGCCAAAACCGGAAAGTCATCAGTGTCTGAGCATTATCAAGCTCAGGAAAGACTCTGATAGCTTGTCCTCTCCTAGAGCTTTCCCCTGACCACTTCAAGCAACTTCACAAGGGAGAAAACATCATCCGGATGCTTTGATCCTAAACCTCTCCCAGGGAATCACAGACTACGGGGCTGAAACCTGTTCCAGATGTCACCCGTGATGTTTACGATGAGAAAACGCAAAACGAAAACCACGTGTAAGCCTGTAAGTTCATAAGTAAGAGTGTAATTGTTTGGTTAAAATTTCAATATACAGAGAAAATGAAGACTAAATTGTTAGTAAACTGATTCCCCTAGAAAACTGTAAACATAAAAACATTCCTTTGTTTGTTTAAAAATTCAACCAGTCTGACATAGCAACACTGGCTCAACCAATGGTGTGAGTTTAGGGCGGGGCTGTCAGTCTGGCCAACCAATTACAGAGAGGGCAGCCCAGAATATACACATTTAATCTTCAAATTAACTCTGGAAAACATTACATTTGTCTTTAAAGCATTATTATAATTGTAAAAAAAAAAAAAAAAAAAAACGTAACAAACTTTGGACATGTAACAGCTGCAGAGAACTTTACAGAGCAAACACTAAAAGCCAGTAATTTTGCTGAGATGTCCTCCGTCTCTGAGGTGTCTGGGAAACACTATAATGAGGGTATAAAGTGTTTTTACGGGCCCACATCATTCACAGAGCGAGCAGCAGGACGTTCTGAGGTTCGTTACAGTAGGCCGCAGGAGTTCTTCTCCAGTGCCCGCCATGTGTGTTTTATCATTAATTAAACATCATTACAGATCAGGCTGGACCAGTTTTATGAAACCATGTGCTCACAAGTTATTAATCATCCTCATCTATCAAAGGGTTAAATGTATACTCATAAATGTTAAATAGCGTTTATATGATTTAAAAATATGGTACCGTTGTTCAGTGATTTTGCCAGGGAATAATATGGTATATATATGTATTTAGGTTTGTTTTTAATATTTTTTTAATAAAGTAACTACAGGTCTTGGAGCTGTTTTGGTCATTGCAATGGGTAAATCCAGTGTTATCAAAAATATCCTGTTTTTCAGTAAGAAAACGGATCAAATAGACACGGAGGTGGATGTTTTGAAGGCAAGATCAGGCATGACACTGCATGTCAGATATGGACTAGTGCAGAGAAACCGAATGAGAGAGAGGGGGGCTGATGCAGGGGTCAGTGGGGGGCTGTCTGGTTGTTGGTTTGTTAAAAGTCAATACAATTTTCACTGCGGGGGTTACAGCATCATGATAAGGAGAGCTGTGGTTTGTTATTTACTGCTTTTAGTGTCCCAAATATCTATTAAAACTAATTCAGAAGCCTGCATGCACGAGCACTCATTTATTTTGCTGCTGATCAAGGTGGACAATTTTATAATTCTAGAATTTTCCAAAACAGTTTTTGTGTCAGACTGCCAAAATTCGTCCCAAAAGTTACCTAATCACAGTTTTCCATTTAGCATATCTTAAAATGCTTAAAATGAGATACATTTACTTAACAAAACTGCAAAATTCACTATCCAAAGCAGCTTACAAAATAGGAAACAAGTGATACTAGTGATTTTAAAGAGGCAAAACACAACCGCAAGCAATACAAAGTTGAAAACATTTTCCAGAATAGCCTAGCACAAGAGAGAGTTTTAAACATTAAACTTTTGTGAGATAGGGCAAAAAAATATATAAGATTTGAAATGATGCAATGCTAATGCAAAAACACCACATTAGCAACAATGGCTAGGAAGGCAGCACAACCATGTGATTTGAACTGTGCAATTAGCAAGAAGCTAAAACTTAACTTACGTTAAAACTCTATATTATCAGTTTGTCTGTTTCTGCTCTGAAAGCAAATCTATTTCCAGACAAAACTAACAGAACGGTCAAGCGCCGGCGAACAAAAACAGTGGTGATTCATTCTTGGATGGATCAGCGTGTTTGAGTAATTAACGATTCAAAGAATAACTCATAAACATAAACGTATGTGTATATGACAGATATTGCATTTAATTCACTTCATCTGTGATTAAGCATGCAATCACTGCGTGAGTGTCACTAATGGTAGCAAAAAGTGTCCAGTTTTATGGCTCCATTTTCAACTCTGTCCCCGACTGCAAGCGGCTGCTTTTGCCGATCACCTTCTGTAGCCGTGCTTCAAGTCAAATGCACCCAATGGTTGACTCACTCATAAAGACCCTAATTGCATTCCTGAACAATTCAAGGCTGCCAAACGAATCAGTTTGAGTAATTGATTTAAATGACTCACTCATAATGACAGTCGCTTGTCGCCACCTACTGGGAGAAATACAAATACTAAGCAAACAACACCATATGAGGTCACAACCTTAAGGTTGAGAACATGAGCTTTTAACTGCATAAAATATCCTTTTTGATGTATTTTCAAATGGATTTGACTGAGTTTAGCAGATTACTTTATTGATCTGTGTCAGTCTGACAGATTCATGAATTGTCATATCTGTGCACACCTACGAACACAGAACCACATGTTACCTTCAAAACTGCATAAACCGCACACATTTCATCTCTGGACCAGGTGCTCTTGCAGATAAGACCTGAGGAGGTGTGAATACACGAAAAGCCAGATGAAAGATAAAAAAAAAAAAAAAAAACGAGTAGATCCTAGTATTCATTGCTTATTTTATGATTCATTTACAGTTTTGATAAAAGGTAAATAACATTTTATGAAAAACAGTCACAGTTTTTGACTTATATACATATATAATGAATAACCTTTTTAGAGTAAGGATCTCAGAATCTCAAGTGCCCCTATTCTAATTCAATCAATGCCTGTTTCTAAACAGTAATTACACTGATTAAGAAAATGAAGTGTGTTTGAGGGGAAAAGTAAGAGGTTTTCTTTGCTGCTTCAGCTCTCGGTTAATTACAAGCACTTTGTGAGCCGACTGGCAGCCAAATGTTACACAACACTTTCTTGCATCCTCTAATCGAAAGTGTAAACTACTCATCCGTTGTAAATGTTTTACAAACCTTCCGGTTACAGGTTGTGTGTGTGTGTGTGTGTGTGTGTGTGTACAGAACCTGTAATCGGACTGATGAGTAGTTTACACTTTAGATTAGGGGATGCAGAAAGTGTTGTAAATGAATTATTCATGCATTTACACAACAGGTTTTGAATACTTTTTAGTGTGTACTGCAATGTATAAGCTGAATAGAGAGGGTAGAGCCAGATGTTTTCTATGACACACATGGAGTACTTTAACGCTGTTAATTCATTATTATTATTTTTTCCCTTTTAATTTTTCTGGATCCCATTTAAATGGTCAAATTAAATTGTATTAATCAAAAAGCATGTCTAATTAATTCAAACCATGTGTCATGGGGCATCCCCTAATATAATGGCAGGGAAAAAACTGCTTTGCATTTTAAAATCAACTTCTAAATGGCTGTTCAGGGGTCCCTATAACATGACACAGTTTCATTTGTGGAAGTCGATCCCAGACCACAAACAATCTGTTCAAAATTTAGCTAATAATATTAGGCAATTAATGGTTGACATTTCTTATTTTTAAACAGTAAAAAATTCAGGTCCCTGGATATCATCAGTTTAAGGATCTTAACCTTCGTTTTTTAATCTTGTTCAGAGAGGGTTGATCCTGTTCACTGGCTGGAGAGTGACTGGGATTTAGTTTGACAGGAACTTTTAGTGCCCTCTGCTGCCTTTAAATACTCACAAAAGTTGCTGAAGAACTCCTGGGGACTTGAGTCGGACAGCTCTTTCTCTGGATAACTTGCTAGTTTACTCACAGGTGACATGAGGTGTAGATGAAACATACAAGATGTGGAAGTATTAAAGGATTCATTTCAACACTTTCTTATCATAGTTCTTCAAATCTGCAGTGAAAAACTTTGAAACTCTACTGAAATGAGTGTAATTTTTTTGTAGGCTATAGCCTACACCTGAAGAAATCAGCTGTAATTAAAATAATATTTTTGACTGTATGACAAACTAAAAATGGGTAGGCTATAAGTTTAATAAAAGTTTGAAAACCTAAAGTTAATGACACACCGTGGAAAACCGTCAATGTGTCTTTTTAACAGTTGTGGATAGAAGTCCATTTCACTCTGAGATTAAATATTTGCACTGAGGTTTCTACAAATTAAACAACATTTGGAGAAATACATTTTTGGATGCCTTTTTTTTTTTTTTCAAGACAAACCTGTTCTGAGGGATAACAAGACTTGGCACAATCAAAAGGAAATATATTAACTTTGAAGAGAATATGATCGCTATGATGTTGCTGTTCATCTAGATGAAATGCTGTAAATTAGCCAATCTTATCCTGTTCTGTAAAAAAATTTGCAGGACTTTTTTTCTTTTCTATACCAGCATGCAATTCAAAAAGGCTTTAAATATCAGGAAGTACAGTAAAAAAAAAAAAAAAAAAAAAAAAAAAAAACCTTACAAGACGGAATAATGTTACCTATAGTGTATTATGCATAGCAATTGCATTACATTTAGAAAGTTACTGATTTTGTTAACATTTTTCCTCTTGTACACACATACATAATAAGAGCAATGATTTTGGCAAACCAAGCAATAGTTAGAGAGATTCTACATTTTAAGAAAGTTCCATCTCCTGCCCCATCATTGAGGTTTCTACAAATTAAACAACATTTGGAGAAATACATTTTTAGATGCTTTTTTTTTTTTTTTTTTTTTTTTAGCTGTAACATACGTTTTATGTTTCACTTACATTTTTTATATTATAAAGAGAAAATGTAAAGGGAATGTCAATTAAGTGTATAGTCAGTACCTTATATAAACAGAGCAAATGATAAATAAACCTGACTTTTCTCTTACACTTTTAATTGTACACTTAGGAAAGTATCACATGATAATAAAGTTATTCAATAAACACAAAGTATCACACAACACATACATGGACGCATGCATAATCCCTGGCAAATCTTTGAAAATGTACTATTGTGGATCGTAGTATTTCAGTGTGATTTGTTGCTTTTAAAGAAAGTTGTATTGTTTTACATTTTACATTACATTTATTCATTAGCTGACACTTTTACCCAAAGTGACTTGCAATTGCTATATATGTCAGAGGTTGCACGCCTCTGGAGCAACTAGGGGTTAAGTGTCTTGCTCAGGGACACATTGGTGTCACACAGTGGATTCAAACCTGGGTCTCTCTGACCAATGGCATGTGTCTTATCCACTGCGCCAACACCACCCCAACACCACCCCTTTTTCACTGTAATTCAAAGTCACCTGATGTAAACTTACAGTAAATACTTACTGTAGAATAAAGCATTAGCCTACTACAATATGTGACTAATGATATTGAAGCAAATCCTACATATACACACACACACACACACATATATATATATATATATATATATATATATATATATATTTTTTCTCAGAGCATCCAGTCATATTGATGAAACATCTACAAATGTAAAAAAGTATTTCAGTGTGATTTGTTGCTTTTAAAGAAAGTTGTATTTTTTCACTGTAATTCAAAGTAACATTATGTAAACTTTACTGTAAATACTTACTGTAGAATAAAGCATTAGCCTACTACAATACTGTGACTAATGAAATTGAAGCAAATCCTACAGATGACAGAATAAAACAAATAAAATGCAAATGAGAAAATACTTGCACTTTCGGAAATAGAATATATAGAGAATATAAACACAACACATGATCTGGAAATGATCTATTAAACTTTATCTTCTATTTCTTCTATAACTTGACTTGGATGTCTGTGTCGGGAGCCGTCATCATGAAACTTGCCCATCTCATGTTGCACACTTTGTTTCTTGCGTGAGTCCGCCAACATATCACGCCGTTCCTCGCCTTCATTTTCTGGAACTGCATTTCTGCAGCAGGCTGAATTGCGACCTCTGTTGCAGTCGTTAGCAGTCACAATAATAATTGCTATAACGCAGAAGACAAATGCCAGACTATAACCTATACACTGAAAAAAAAAGAAAAAAAGAGAAGATTCAATGATTAAGGAAAGCATTTGAACAAATACCTACAATGCTGTTTACCACTTCTGAGTTCAGTGTTGCTAAAGAGTTTCCCATGAAATTGGAATACTTTTACACTGTTGCCACATGTTGTCAAAAATAATTTTGCATGACCTTTATAGCCACAATGAAAGCAACAATAGATAGTTTATGTTAGATCTTTAAAATAAATTAAAGCAAACTGTATGTTTAAACTGTCAACAATGTGACCCAACAATGTATTCCATAAAAAAAGATGGTTTCAGTCACTCTGTAGGGCCTGTGTAATATTTCTAAAGTTAATTTTTTTTATATATAGTTGAATTAAATCCTAAACTAATCAATTTTGTTGACTGCAGTGTGAATCCAGAGAGAGCCAACCCACGTGCTTCTGATTGGCTTTGATATTTGATTGATTTGAAAATGAAACCAATTGACAGTCCGTTAAAGATTCTTGAATGTGTATTTTCCCACATATATGCGGACATAACACCTTAATAAATCAGTTTTCAAAATTGTAAAAAAACAAAACAAAACATTTGATCACTGATTCCCAAGCAAATTATTGCTATAACCCAGTTTATATGATTAAAAAAATATATAGTATATATATATATATATATATATATATATATATATATATATATATATATATATATATATATATATATATAGTTTAGAGGTGCAGTCGTTGGTGTACAGGGAGAAGAGCAGAGGGGAGAGAACACATCCCTGAGGGGCACCAGTGTTGGTGGAGCAGCTGTTTGATGTGTATTTCCCCAGATTAATAATCTATACAATTCCCATCCTTAACTGTATGTTGTATATTTGTACTTTCATATGTAATCCTTAGCCAAATATGTATCTGTTGTGGTTCTTGTGGTTGTGTGTTCTGAGGTTATGTTGGTCTTTGAGGTAAAACCCTCTGACATTTACCTTTGATCTGTCAATCAACTCTCTTGTTCGTTCATATAATTCAGTCTCATTTCTTCTTTCCTGGTTTAATTCAGTAGGTTTGCACCAGTTCACACAAATCGGATGCAGGTCCTTATCACAGGCATAGCGTCCATTCCAGTCTGTGAATCCACATGCAAGATAATCCCCATCAATTAAAAATATGCAGACCCACACAATCGGTGGAATCAGACAGGCCATCAAAACGGTCCCAAAACTCTGCATCATTTCTTCAGACTCATATATTGCACGTTTGTCCTGTTCTTGAGATGGACCACTTTCGTCTTGTTCGTGGGAGGCTTCACTGTTGTATTGACCTTGCGTTCTTCCACCGCTGTTCTGTCTTTCAGAACGGCTGCATTTATATTTACAAGGCCTCAGAAGCATGAGCATTATGACGAAAGCGAAGAGACTGGGTACAACAAAGAGGAAACCTGATATAAGTGAATTCCACTTAACTTTGCATGGGCATGCAAACTGGACATCAAGCAACACCTGCAAGCCCAATAACATAAAGCTCAATGGAACAGAGGTGATAGCATTTTTCTTGGAAATCATCTTAACTGCTGATTTAAAAAAGGTTTTTAGTTGCATCTTCAAAGCCGTAGGAATTCTGTCACAAAGCTGTTCCTGTCTTACAGTTTGGGAAAATCTTCCACAAGATACAATAGTGAGAATCCTATTCAATGAAAAGGACAAAAATAATTTTCAACATTTCTTCAATACAGGTACTACAATAACAGAGTAAAAAAAAAAAAAAGTTTTTTAATACTTACTTATACAGGTGATAAGAGTGTCGCATACAGGTTAAGTGTTGTTTGATTATTTTTCCTTTTTTCCACATTTATACTTTCACTCTTCCAGTACTTACCATTGGTCAGCCGATCCTTCAATCTCAATAACTTATTCTGATTTGTGCATTCAGAATCACAGGTTTCAGATTTCTAAAAACAACAGGAGCGATCGCCGGCCACCCTGTGCAGTTTCAGTGTTATAGTACATATTAAAAATCACTGTGTGGGAATTAATATTCTTATGAAAAAAAGCTGAAATGCATTAGCATTTATTGATGAGTTTGTTACTTCTTTGAGAAAGTTAACAGTTTTGATGTTTTGTTGTTGTTGTTTGTGTGTGTGTGTGTGTGTGTGTGTGTGTGTGTGTGTGAGTGTGTGTGTGTGTTAAAATAAAAAAATATATAAAAAACGTGTTTAACTTATGAATTAAACGCTAGAGAAGTTTAATTAGACTTTTTCCTAGACTTTAACTAATTTTTCCTAGTAAAAATGCATTTTTGAGAGAGTAACATTGCTTTGTGAGTAACATTAAGACAATATTTTAAAACAACCATTTGGCTTGCATTGTTTTAACTGTTTATTATATTTCACATCCACACCATTTTCATACATTTTACTTAACACAGTTAGAAGGTCAATTTGAATTGAAATAGTTACCAAGACCGAACAGCGAACCACAAAGGTCCATTAGCAAACAATCCATCAAGCAAAAATGCAGTGAATCCAGAAAGTTTTGTCAAAACAACAGACATCACATTAGAAATGACCCATCACCCAAATTGTTCCATGTAACAGTCTTAATCTAGGTGTATCTGTATGCAGATCAGCCTGATGAGTTCAGACATGCCACTGCAGTTCAACCTCAGAACCGTAGATGGATGAATTCCACTTTTCTTGATGCTCCAGATATCTTGATCTACAACCCCAAAAGCTTACAGCAGCAAATTATAACATTGGCGAGGAATGCGAGCAGCACTAAATATGAATATATATATATATATATATATATATATATATATATATATATATATATATATATATATATATATATATATATATATATAATAAAGCCCAAGACAAATAGCATTAATAAAGAAACCATAAATCAGAAAAAAAGCTAATTCAGTGCATTGATATAATACAAAAACAATTATGATAATGCATACTTAAAGTGACAGTACTTCAATTCTAATTCAACATATGCTTAACCCCTTAACTGTCTCTCACATTTTTGACCATAGACTTTTTATAATTTTTATATACATTTTTATAATTCATAAATGAAAAAAAATGTGTAACATGATATTGATGGTCTATTTTCATTGTAATGCAATGTCTGATTTTAAATGGGTTTTAAATGATGCATTTTGAGATTTTAAGTTTTCAGTTGATATATAATTTCTGATGATTTCTAAAATGTGTTAGAGAAAAAGGCAACGAAGAAGTCTTTTTTTTTTTAAACAAAGGTCAAAACTACTGTTATACTGTAGATTTTTGAGGGTTCACTCTTGTCATAAATTAATCTATTACTTTTCCTACATAACTTAAAAAAAAAAAAAGCATTGGTAAAATATAAGTTTGGGAGTCTTAGACCTTTCCAATGATATATAGTTTGTCAAGATTAGATTAAATGTAATTGTAATTGTAAAGAGTGAAGTAAATGTAGGCGTCCCGTATATGGGACAGGGTGACAGTTAGTAAGCTCATTCTTATTTCTTGCACAGTACATATACTACTACATAGTATTTGTTAAACTTTGTGTGCATCGCATTTTTTAATGATGTAAACATAGACTAAACATTTCGGAAGATAGGAACATGGAGAAATCTTCCAGCATATGACTTACCTGTGATTTGGCAATAATGTTAATTGTCAGAGCTTGTAGTTCGGTCTCATTCTTTTGTGGAACTGGTTTAGTGGGTTTGCACCATTTCACATGTTGCTGATCATCTGAAATATACACTCCATTCCAGTCTGTTATTTGACTGGCAGTATAATTACCATCAATGAGCACAAGCATGATCCACACAAAAATTTAAGTTAGGGTAAGCAAGAAATGTTTCCCAAACTTCCTAAAATACTGTATAGTTCCTTCCTAAAATACTATATAGACTCTGCGTTGCTATCGAGCAGGCGAGGAAGTGTGCCACCATGAACGCTCGAGGCAGTGGGCTGGAGTGAGTTGCCGGGGACGGGCGACCTCGATGCCGGCCACCCATGATGAGAAGGGGCGGCTGCCGTCCTTGAGGGAGCGGAGGGGCCAGTAGAGTGGAGGAGAGCTCAGTCTCGAGGGTACCCCACGGCCTGCGAGGGGCGATGGGTATATGTGACGAGTGGGGAGGGGCCGAGGGCCGTGGGAACGAGGAGCGAAGCCGGTGTAGTGATTGGAGATGAGCGACACCTGCTCGACCCATAGGTCTCGAGTCCCACGGAGGAGATGGAGGGATATAAAACCGGAGCGACGACAGTGACAGACGAGAGAGGACCAGGCCTGGGCTTTATTTTATGTTTTGGTTTTTATTTGTGCGCATCAGCACATCTGTTTTGTGTTTTTATAGTAACACAAATCAATCAATTACCAGATACACTAAGCGTTTCAACTTTAAGAGAGATTAACAATAATAGATATCTATTCATTACTCCCTGCAGTTGGATCTTTTTCATGTCCATCTACTCAATTAGAATAAAAATGTGTAATAATTGTATATATTATTATTAATAAGCAAATAATGGCCTGTTTACTCTATTGCAAATTTTAATGTCGTGTGCAGAATATACAAAGTCGGAAGCAGTCTTATTTACATTCAAATGAGCTTGCTTTGCATACTGCACATGCTTTGTTTTATCTTTATAATAAATACCAAAATAACTGATAAAATGATTTGTACAAGCAAAATAAAAATAAAAATAACCCTACATACAGTAGTCATATTTAAATGCAGACTAAACAATGCACTTGTTAACCTGGGCCTAAGAACAAAGATGTGACTCAACTGACACTAGAGTTTTCTGTGTTTCACTTTCTTTCTTTTTGTGTTTCTCGTGACACACCTGCTTCAGGAATGTACTCTTTCCTACCTCCTTTCTTCTCTTTCTCTTAACTATAACAGTAAACATTTTTTGGCGAGCACGTTGGGGCACGTTGTATGTTATACTACATCGTGTAGACACTCACTAAAGAAAAAGTGGCAGCTTTTTAGTGGTTATGAGTACTCAAGCAAGCTTTCTAGTCTATAATCCATTTAAAATGTAGAACTTGCACGTTGCAAAGTTTCGTGAGATGTCTGCATATTTATATGGGATTGGCTTTCTAAGAAGCAGTGATTGGGGCAATGTCCTGCAAAGTTTAGCTCCAGCCAGCTCAAACACATTTGCCAGGAAGCTTCAATCAAGTCTGAAGACCTTGATTACTATCAAGCAAAACAATGCAGGACATGTCCCAAGATGTCCCTCTAGGAACAGGTTTGGACACCCTTGAACTAGGGGTGCACCCTCCTCTTCCCATATGTCCACCTTCTACTCTTAAATGGTTCTGTGACTAAAAACAGTAGCATTAATCTCTTTTTTGTACATTTTGCAGCATGTGTAACTCTCCCTCTTGTGGTTGGACAGTGCTGAACGTGCCACTGGATAGTTGATGTGGTTTCATTGTCCAGCTCTACATGCTGCTCCAATCACAATTTTTGAGATAAACAGAAATCTCAATATAACCAAAGAGCTGAATAAATCAATAAATCTGTATTTAAATGCATTGAATTTACTACATGTGAGAAATACTTACCTTTAATTTAGCAGTTGTCACACAAGGCAGATGAGGAAATCATGCCATGGTGGAGCCGATGGAGGGAGGAGCCATGGAGGAGGATTGGGGGCCAACCAATGGCGGTGGAGCAGGTGGAGGAGGAGCCTGAGGCAGAGACGGAGAGCCAACGAGCCAGGGAACAAAGCGGAGGAACAAGGTGGAGCTGGCAGGAGGAAGGAGCCCAATGGAGCCGGTGGGACAGAGCAATGAGGTGCGGCCAGACGAGAGGAGTCCAGAGACGATGGCAGGACGATGCTTGAACAAGTCGGAGCTGGAGGGACACGGGAGCCTGGTGGAGCTGATGGATCGATGGGTGACGGTGGAGGTGAGGGAGCTAGGATCCGAGGTGGAACCAATGGGTCTGTGGGCCGAGGCAAAGTCCGGGCCTCAAAGGCTGAAGGCAGGGGAGATGGATACTCCGACCACGATGACGCTGGAGGATGGCAGTCCCACGGGCCTCGCACTGCAATGATGGTGGGCTGAGGGGAGCAGATGGGCTGCCAGATGACAGCAGTGAAGGAGGCTGGAGTGGGTGGCATTTTCAAGGAGTGGGCACTGAATGGCACATTCTTGGAGTCGGCACTGGAGAATCAGAAGCCTCCACAGTGCTGGGCGAGGGAACCATGGACAAAGGAGGGCTGGATGGTACCAGCGGAGACAACGGAGAGAGTAGAGGGGGCAGTTCAATCTCCAGTTCAGAATATAAGTCTATTAGATTCCCCTTCCGGTTTTGGCTCCATCACCGCTCCATGCTCAGCTCACCCTCAGCCGCGATGCAGGGGGCGGAGATCCTCACTGCACTCATACCATCCTCTGCTTTCTCCTTCATGGTGGGGGCAGCAAAATTTGTTCAGGGACTGTTACGGTCCCTACAAAGGTCTAGGAATTTAAAGGGATGCACAACATAATAGATGGACACAGCTGGAGTATCCCAAATTAATCCTTTATTTTAACACAAAATGTTCACAAAAATGACCAAAATTATGAGATAGGGAGCCCAGCAATACAATAAAGAAATAACTAAACTAATAGAAACAGGCTGGGGCTCCCCACTCCAAAATAACAAGATAAGAGCAGGAGATGATGTGGCAGTGGAGAAGTCTATGGCTGGCAGAGAGAGAATGAAAGGGTCCGCCTCCTTCCATTTATAGCCTCGTTTCCCCAGCTCAACCAATCAGAATCTGAAGAAGACAAAAAAAAAAAAAAAATGAGCACTATTAATTATTAGAGGACTCAGGGCCGGGGCGTAAGTGATACGTGCATAACAGGGACCATCCTCACACGACGGCGCTCTGTACGAGATGTTCAAACTGGCGTTGTAGAACGCACAGACCAACCACATCATTCGAGTAGTTGGTTAGGCTTGCCAGTACCAAGGAACAGTCTGATTTTGGGACCCAAATGATTTCTGATTTTGATGAGGTATTCTGAGCGAAGGAGGGGATTCATGGGACACAACGGAAAGAAAAACACTGGGGAAAAAAGAAACAAAACGGAGGGACAGACAAGGAATTCATGAAACGAGAGTCTTTAATAATCCAAATGGGGAACATAGAGCACATGGAATACATCAAGAACTGACAAATGCAAACTGAAAGGACTAGGGCTTATAAACACAGGGACACAGAACACATGTGGATGGAAAACACAACATAATGAGTCCAGGGGTGTAACACCAGTGTTTTGTCCCAATTTATTCATAGAACACTCTCAAATTATACAGCAGTATGTTGTTCAACAAACAACATATTTGCTTAAATGTAACACTTAGATTTGCTCCACTCTCTTATGGTCTATTTCCCATGATGATAGGTCCAGATATTGATAAGAAACAACAGTATTTTAAAGTATCCAATAAACAGAACACAAATGACTAGTTTTAGCTTTATATTTAGAAAATATTAAATAATGATAATGAATAATAATAATAATAATAATAATAATAATAATAATAATAATAATAATGCAGCTTTTATGAAGTTTAGACAATTTTAGAGTGACTACAAGGTAATAAAAAACCAAATTAGACCTACATACAAATGTCATTAGTGTAAAAATAAATAAAATAAAAGAAACACCATCCCTTCGACCTGCCATTCTCTTACATTACCTTCAATGTAGTAGACATGTACTTTATAATGATCCATAAATCCTCTAATAAAGCAACTATTGGGTTCGAATGTAATTGTTTATTACATACCCACACTGTTAACCCACTTGCATTTTAGGAGTAAGGGGGTACACAACTGAGCATATTACCTTCAAAAACCATTATTAAACAGTAGACGTCATCATAAAATTGACCCATCACTCAAGTGGTGCCCTGTATTAATGTGAATTTGTATGTAAATGACCCCAATGATTTTAGGTGGCCCGCTGTAGTTCAACCTCTGAACCATAGTAATCTCCCTTCCAGTGTGCCATGCGACATGCAACATATTAACCCTCAAACAACAACAGAAACATCCACAATGATGGCGGAATCAGACTAAATAAAATGAGCCCAGCACAATGAGAAGATGAATGTCTGCAAGGTCTTTGAAAGAACATCGTCATAGTCAGAGCCAGGGTTACATGGGCAGGAAAACTCCTGATCCATCAACTTCTTCAGGCCAATTAGCTTTCCTTACAATCTCGCAAACTCACCTGTTGAACATTCATCTGTTTCCATCATCTGTTTCATGATAGCTGGGTCATTGGCATGTCGGTGTATACTTACTAAATCACAATCATTATTAGTTTACTGTTTAACACTAGATAAACTATAAGGCAAAAAGAATAAGAATTTGTACAAAAAGTTAAATGTACAAAACAAATGTTTCAAAACAAAAGTAACACATATAAAACACAGCGCCACCGTTGGTGACTAAGGGAAGTTCAGCTGATAATATTAGAGTTTGGTCTCAATTCTTCAGTTTTAGAAGTCACTCAACAGCATCATCAGAACCATCAGAAATGAAAATGAAATAAATTGAACTGAAGTGGCATTCCTCTTGATTGGAATATAAATTGGTATCGTTTCATGAACACTTCATGATTGCAGTATACGTGTCATGATCGTCAGCTGGAGTGCCCATGATGATGGCCCACGTTGCCTAGTTGAATCTAATCTAAATCTAGAGGGCACTTCACTCAGGACTCTTGAATTTGGTGTCCATTCCTATTTCCCATAATCCTGTGCTTAGGGCTAATCACCACCAGGTGTTCCCCATTACCACTCCCCTATACTGTGTTTGGACTCTCAATGAGTGCGAAGTCTTGTTTAGCCTCGTCTAGCATTTCTGAGCATTTTCCTAGTGTTTGTTCTTTCCGTGTCTGGTATTGGATTGTTTATACCGCCTGTGATTCTCTGCCGCCTGCCCTGACCTCTGCCTGTTATTGTTTCTGATTCTGGATATCCCTTGACATACTTGACACTGTTCTCTGATAACTGTCTGTTTGACCATTCTATATTAAACTACTGCCAATGGTTCCAAACATCTCTGACTCCATGTTACAATAAGCATGTTTGCAGTCTGGATTCATGATTGTACCAGATCGGTGAAGTAAATATAATGCATGTTATTAGCCACTCTTACTAATATTTCACCTCATAATATCCACAAAAAAAAGGAAAAAAAGAAAAAGAGAGTGCCTAGGTAGTAAATATAAAAATTAGTCAAAACACGATTTACATATAATTTAAAGATAAACTACATATATATATATATATATATATATATATATATATATATATATATATATATATATATATATATATATATATATATATATATATTATGTGCGTGTGTGTGTGAAAAAACACTGTTCATGCAAAGATGTTGCTTTTTGTGTAGGTTTAGTAATTATTTTTTTTGCAAGTTTACAAAGACTGCTTCTTTCAGCACATTGTGGACTATGTTGTAAGGACCAAAACAACAAATTCTGGATCATTTTAAACCACTCACGGAGGAACTGGGCATCAGTTGTTCTTTCATTTTCTGTGCTGTGTTGTTGTTAGCTCAGCATATAATGCCAACAAGTCACATGGATGTCTGGTTCGAGTGAGAAGCGTGCAATCTGAAATCGCTAATGCAATCGCTTTTTTTGTGCATGCGTTTTTTTTTTTTTTTACTTTCACTTTCGCTTTTGAAATTGATCACATTAAGTAGGGAGGGCAGATGAGGCATGTTCCTCTTTTGGAGCTGCATTAATATTATATAATGATCCGATAATAGGTAAGATAGATAGATGTTCATGGTTGTGTCCATTTGTGTTCAGCCACGTCCAGCTCTGGAACAGCAGGCAGATTTTCCACAGCAGTCAATAATTCCCACACAGATAATTGGAAAGACGATGAAGACCGTGCTCACACCATAACCATATATCTGAAGAAGAACAAAACATAAGAGAAAAATAACTATAAGTTGAGGTTTGTCGAAGGTTAAACTGTTCATAAGCACAGGAAAATAATATGCATGTGTAAGAAGAAACATTGTAATTTAATTTCCTGTCTGACATATGTGGGGTGAAAGGAATTAATTACATATTTCTATTATGATATTATGATAACAGGAAACACGTGTACAGTTATATTTACCTGAGATTGATGGATATGTGTTTGAGTCAAATTTCGAAGCGCTGTCACATTTCTGAACTTTTCGATAGGTTTACACCATGATCTGTTGAGCTGACTGTCAAATGTGGAAATTCCCTTCCAATATGTCATGGCACAAGCAAAGTAATCTCCATCGAGTAACAAAATGATGGCCCACATTATAGGTGGAATCAGACATGATGTGAAAGCTTTAGGACAGTTCTGCTGAGTATCATCATCTGCTCCTTCAGAAAAATGACTGCATTTCTCTCTAAAAGGCCTTAAAAAGAGGAAGAGTAGTTCGAAAATAAAGAGAGCAGGTCCGATGAAGACGCACGCCGTTAGTTGTACATTCAGATCATGTCTGCACGGGCATGAGAAAACTTTTGCTTCCAGGAACTCTTCAAATCCGATTAACAAAAGACTCAATAGAAAAATGAATACAAAAGAATATCGTTTCAGAAATGCAAATATTTTCTTAAAAACCGAAGAAAAACATTTAGTTAGTGGCATCTCTGTCTCACTGATGTCTTTATATGGTGCACAGATCCCCTTCAATGAAGAAAATATTTTATTTAATTTCATTCCTTTCTGAATACACACACTATAGTGCAATATACATACGTACATACACACACACACACATATATATATATATATATATATATATATATATATATATATAAACTTTTTTTTAAGTAAATCTTAATGAAAGTTAGTATTTTTAGACTTACGATTGTGTTCTTCTTTTCTGTAGTGATATGTTGTCGATGTGTGGTTAAATTCTGCTTCTGCATTAATATTTAAAGGATGCTTTGCCATACATTTGAACAGAAAATAAAAAAAAGAAGTGGTTTTTCAGTGAGAACAACTTGTGACAGAAAAAAACGTGACACTACCTACACTTCTGCTCTGTATATACATACAGTTTGCTGAAGTTTCCATTGTCAGTGAAGACTGCTATAAAACACTAGCAATTTTATTCATTTTACAAATCTGATATTTAAAGTCCCATCTAGTGCTGTATTATTTTGATATTGCTTCATATATTCAAAAAGGCGGAGGGAAGAGGTGCACCAAGAATCTCAGGAATAAGTGTTAAATCTTTTTATTCTCAGAAAACCAGACAATTTTTTTTTTGATTCTGCCTTATTTTCTATGTTTTATTACAATTATGATATAATTTACACTTGAATGGTTTGATTGAACAGAAATATTAAAAAGTCTTCAGACTGTATCGTTTATCTTACTGCTTACAGTCTATGTTAATTTATTAGGTCATATAAAGTGCAGGCATGTATACATCCCAAATACAAGTTTTTATTTACTTAATATATGTGTGTGTGTGCTGTATATATTTATTATGTATATACAAACACAGGCATGTATATATTTAAGAAAAGGATGCTATGTAAAAAATAAATAAAATAAATAATTACTTTCATTTTGTATGTGATTGTCACACCACAGAACTTTCGTGTTTCGTGTTGATTGTGTCATTATGTTCAGGAGTGTCTTGTCAGTGTCTTGTACCCTAATTAACGTTCACCTTATAAGATGCATTTAGTTCAGTGTTTGGTTGTCCGGTCTCGTCAATGTGTATGTGTGTTGCCTCCTTATCGATTACTCCTATGCGGATTATTAAAGACTTTCTTTCATCTTCTTCCTCGATTATGTGCTTCTCTCCCGCACCACACCGTGTCAGCGATTACATTTACATTTTCATTTTTATTTACATTTACTCATTTAGCAGACGCTTTTATCCAAAGTAATTTAACTAATGTAAATACAATGTGAATAGGTTTGGTCTTGGTGGACTAGATCTGCTATGCTGCGGCAATCCCCCATAGCAGATATAGGCAGGTGGTGCTGGGGAGGTGGAGGGCTACATGCAAAGTGCGCAGATATGACATAGGTAAACAGTAATGAGTACGTATCTTATTGGTTAACAAAACTGAATTGAACAACCAGTTAGAATGCAAATAGAGTTGAAAAATAAATTTCTCATATCTTTCCAGCAGATAACAAAACTATTACTGAAAAGCTAAAAGAACAATCGAAATCAGTCTACTTTATGTATTTGTCGATTTATGTTTCTTACAACATATTCACAGAACTCGTATATATGGGGTAGTAGGATGTAGCCTACATATTTGTTCCTGTCAATTCAATAAATGAACGTCTTTATTTATACACTTTGTTTAAAAAAAAAATAATAAAATAAAATAAAACTTTTTGTAAGCGTATTAATAACTAATAAAAGCTACATGTTTTATCAAGATAAAAACGGAATTAACTCTCAAGGTCTTAAGGCATGTTTTTTCTTAACTTGATGTGGCTTTCTGACATGAAAAGAGGTCAATGGTCAAAATATGTCCTGTGAACCTACGTTTGCATAGAAAAACTACAATTATGGCAAAAACTTGTAGTGTTTAAACACAGAAGTGTGTAAACAGTCCCTTAGTGTGTTAAACGGAAAGTTCACAAAAAAGAAAAAAAAAAGAAAATTCAAGATTCTAAGACCTTCTGAAAGAACCAGTTTGCGGAAAAGAATTGGATTTCCTTGAGGATATTGATTACAGGTAATAATGTTGTAAATAATGTTCCATTTCTTGCACAGACTGAACTTTTCACTTCACAAGTACTCAATATATCCTCAGGAGCCTCGGGTATTCATTTTGTGTCCCTGTTGTTTTCTGTTTTTCTTTATTTTATTTTATTTACTTCTTTCTTGTTCTACTGAATCTTTGTATCTACTGTATGACTCTGTCTATGCAACATAAAGGGATAGTTCACCCAAAAATGAAAATAACCCAAAGATTTACTCACTATCAAAGCCATCATAGGTGCATATTACTTTCTTTTTTTTTTTCTTTTTTTTTTTTTGATGAATAAAATCAGACTTGTCCTGGCGGTGAATGGGTGTTAATAAAACATTATCTTATTTAAATTAATTTGAAAAATAAGTTAGCAATCTAACAAAAGTAATCTAAAAGTAATTAAAAAAAAGTATGTTTATAATAGCTAATGAACATTAATGGATTACATTACTAACTGGAATTTTTATAATGATATTGTAATACAGCAACAATAAAATTCATAGCCAAATCAAAAATGTGTTTGTTTCCAGTGATCAGTAAAGATCTGTAGTTTGAATAAATGTTTGAGATGTAAATAGGATTTTATTTGTTAAAACTGTGCAAGTATAACAGATTATTAATGTATTTTAAACAGAAAAATAAATAACAATGAAGTTAATTTAAAAGTGTAGGCTAAAGTGAAAAAAAAGAAAACGTTTCCTTATCTTTAAAACTCATGCAGCGTAATCATTTCTGCATAATTTGTGTACAGTCTTACCCTCTTAAGATATGATAGTTGACAGGCACACAGGAAAGCCCAATATTATTTGACTCAGAAATAGTATATAAATATATATCACCAGGATAACATGGTAAAATCAAAAGACATTTAGCTGTTTATACTTGTACTCTGAGACAGCTAACAAAAGTGATGCTAGAGAAAAAAAGAGAGATCAAGTGAACCTGAATTAAGTTTTCTTATACAAGTTGAATTAAATCAAGAGTTCCCAAACCTTAAGAGTTAGTTCACCAAAAAAAAAAAAAAAAAACACATTGAGGCAATTTGACTATTCGGTCTATGTGTGGAAAAAGCTGAGGCATTTCTCAAATTGTCTTCTGAGAGCAAGTTGTACAGATTTAGAATGGTGACAGCTTTCTTTCTTAGTTTACATGAAAGTCAGACATCATGGTCCTGGCAGAATAATCAGCCTATATATATTGTGTGATGTGCCAGCTTGAAAAGGCCAGTTAAATGTTATTATTTATTTATTTATAGCAGATAGACTATCTTTAACCATTGACAATTATTTATTTATTTATTATTAATTCATGTACATGACCCTCTTTCAAAGATTCTGTGCATCCTCCTGAGAGGGAGGGACCACCGCCTGGTTTTGTATAGTGCTTTGCACAGCATTAAGGCTTAGAGAATCTGCTCCAGAATCTTGTTGCTCACTCTGCGTCTCCATCGTTTGTCCGCAGCAGCATGACAGTCCATGTGGGCACCATTTACATTTTCCACTAATGCAGCAGTCGTAAATACCCACTACGGCAATCACCAAGACACTGAAGACCGTGATCCAGACGTAACCTGCATGCTGAGGAAAAGAAAGAAATACTGTCACGTGACGTGATAAATGTGATCAATTCTCGCACATCAAACAAGCACTTATAAGCTTCTGTTTACTATATCTGATGTGCTCTGTATAGGTGTGTAGCAATGTTCATATGAAAATAAAAGCCTAAATTAAATCTGTTTCATCATATAAAGTGATCACATCAGTTCTCACATCAGTTTTACTTTTACAACATGTTATTTATTTTCTTCATTTGCGTTTTGAAGATTACATTTTATTTGCACTGTTGTTTTACTTTTACTTTTCATTTTGTGAACTAACCCTTTCCATTCTTTCCATTATAGAACTATAATATAAATGATATACTTATTTACATTATGATACTATACAGTATATCAAGAAAAAAGTTCATACAGGACATTTTATTACCTGAGATTCATGAAGGTATTTGCGAGTCAAATCACGTAGCACGGTCTCGTTTTGTGTTTTTTCAGTAGGTTTACACCAAGACCTGTTGAGCTGCTGATCGTACACATAAACTCCCTTCCAGTCTGTCATGCCACAAGCAAAGTATTCACCATCAAGGAACAAGAGGAAGATCCATATCACAGGTGGAATCAGACAAGCTGCAAAGGCTTTAGGACAGTTCTGCTGAGTATCATCGTATACTCCTCCACAACAATGACTGCACCCATGTTTACAAGGTCTTAAAAGGATGAACATTAAAGTAAATGTAAAAAGAGCTGGCCCAATGAAGATAGATGCGGTTAGTAATGCATTTATCTCAACTATGCATGGGCATGAGAAAAGTTCTATTTCAGTCAGCTTCTCCAATCCAATTAACAAAAGACTCAAAGGAAAAGACAACGAAAAAACAGCAGTTCCTTTCAGAAATTTGTGTACTTCCCTTAAAATAACTCGTGGCGACAGCATCTTCTGAATTTTTTTATTGTGTACAGATTTCCTTCAATGATAAAGAAAACAATAATTATTAATAAACCATAATTATTTACATCATAAAATACAATATTATAGTCTTTGATATAGTTTTAATAGTTTTTTCTCTCTCCTTTTTAAGTGTAAAGAATACTTTGATGTTCTAAAGAATCTTTTTTACTTTTCTTAGATTCTTTTACTTTAGATTCAATTTGATCTACTGCTGTTGTAACACGTCTCCCTCAAGGTTTACCATGCTAAAGCTCCTGACCTGTATTAGCATGATTTCACTGATTAGACAATTGAATAAGTAATGTGTACATGTAAAACTTGATAAACAGACAAATAAATAAATAAATAAATATTTTGTGTTATGTTGTAAATTTTTCGTTGGTAAAGCAAGACCAAATGAGTAAACATAAATGTATATAAAATACATAAAGGCAAAGAGAGCTGTTACATTGAAGGTAAGTGAAATACATCTCTTTCAAGTTGCAACTATAGGTATGGAAATTTTACATCACTTTTTACATTTTACATAATTGCCTACAAATGTAGCCAAATATTATAATAATAATAATAATAATAATAATAATAATAATAATAATAATAATAATAATAATAATAATAATAATTATTATTATTATTATTATTATTATTATTATTATTATTATTATTACAGTATTTTCAAATCCATAAGTTGATTTGATGATGCTTTTGGCTGTAAAATTATAACATTAAAATAAATTACATTTACAGGTTTACAGGTTTATTTATTATTATTATTATTATTATTATTATTATTATATTTAATTATTTATTTTTTTATTTTTACTTACTTGTACAGGTGATGCGTACAGGTGATGTTGTGTGCCAGTATGTGTTGTTGTTTTTTCTTTGTCATTCTCTTTATCCAATTTGAAGTTTCACTCTTTATATGGAAATGCTTGCCATTGGTCAGCTTTGTTCATTTAAATACTGTGCTCTGGCAAGCAAAACCTAAAGAAAGTAGGCTATGGTTGACTGCCACTCAAGAGGATAGATAGATAGAAAAGATTAGTTGAATGTTGTTATTTGTATGTCAGATTAAATTCATGTTATTTTCATTTTCCTCTCTGATATACTTTGCACAGGTTTACACCATTGTGTCACTCATCAAGAACATAAACTTGCTTTCAGTCTGTCATGCGAGAAGCAACACTTTTTCAGATTTTTTTTTTTTTGTTCCTTAAAATGTGGAACAAATATGGTTCCACATTTTATAAAGTTTATTGTTTTACCTGTGGTGTCCAAATATATATGTGTGCTTTGCATGCCATGCACTTTAATACAGTTTTTCTGGATGTTTTTCTCACAACTACAAACACAATCTCAAAACTACATAGCAATTTGTGCAAACTTCGGACTTCCAGGTCAAAATCAAATAGTTCTGTCTCTTTTGTAAGATGCAAACTTTGGCCTTTGATGATACGCAAACCTGTCAAATACACAAATTATTTTCCTGCCTAGAGAACACTAGTGAGATATATTCAAAACACTGTTACAAAAGCCTCCTTTTGGGAAATAGGAATCCTTTTGCTGGTCAATTTCGGTTACAGTATACGGCAAATATAGATGGGGTGCAGATACAGTTAAATTCAGAATTAAACTGTAAGAAAAGTTTACTTTCATTACACTACTGTAAAGAAATATTACAGTAGATGAAAAGCACTAGAAGAGAAGAGTTCAAAAACCAAACAGAATATATAGTACAATAACAAACACATTGGAACATACTGTCCGTTACTGTAAATACATATTTAAATAAATTAAATAAATTCTGAATTGCTAAAATACTTAACCCCAATCTGTAAACCAAATTCGAACTAGTTTAAAACAATTTGTCAAATAAAGCACTATTTCTGTTAAACCTTACTTTCACTTTAAGGCAGTTAGGCTCTATTTGTAAATCTCAGGCATTCTTTTTGCAAAACTTTAAACATGTTCTCATTCACATAAACACTGTGATGTATTTGTGATGCAAAATGCTAAACACAAGTGGCAAAAGTTAACCACAACTAAAGCACAGTTGTTGTCAATTGCACACAAAGTTACAAAATTGTTCACACTTGTTTCTAATGATGTGGATGTGGAATGTTGTTTCTAATGACCAAGTGGACAAAATATGAGCCAGTTCAGAGTGCAAAAGTGGCACAGGTGACTGAATGATGATACACGCAATACATGGAAACAATCTGAGAAGGAGAGAAGGAAGAGTACATTTAAGAAGTGGAGGATGAGGAGAGAAACAATAAGGCTTTGAGAATGTTGTCAAGGTTGGATCTGGGTTTTTTCCTCTTTGTCTAGAAAAAAATACAACATTGGGAGGGCTTATGGATCCCACCTTCTGTTTGGATCTGGCCACAAGACCTCGTCAACATCACAGGCGCTGTCCTCGTGGGCTAGGCATCGGGGAAAATATCGTCTTGTGTGCCGAATCCACCCTTGGATTGATCCCACCTCAATGTCTCCACATGCCTCTTCCATTGCTTGCAGAAGAGTCATCGTCATGCCGATCATATAATTCCTTGATTGCATTTAGAAAGGGGCTGGAAGGGGGCAGCTATTAAAGTGTGAAATGATTATGGTTGTCGAACCAATCTCGAACCAGAGCAGCCCGGTGGAAACTAACATTATCCCAGATGACAACAAACCTGGGCTGCTGTGGTCTGTCCTGCACAACTGCATTTAGTGCATCTGTAGTGCAATGCAGTGATCTGTCCTGTATTGTAAGGACCTAGAGTGGCATGGTGATACAGGACTATTTGGACAATAATTGCAGCACACGATGTGATATTTACCCCACGCTGCCCAGGGACATTTACAACCGCCCTTTGTCCAACTATGTTACGGCCCCGACACCGGGTTTTGGTCAGATTGAAACCTGCTTCATCAAAGTAAATGAACTCATGTGGCAGTCTGGCGGCATCAAAATCCAGAACTGTCTGTAACAGAAAATACTGAGTAGTGTTACTGAAAATACATACAGTAACTACAATATCTATATTTTCACACAAGTAGGGGCTGGGTTGGGTCAGTATAGACAAAGACTTCAAGCTACAGCCAGGGCAAGTGGCATCATAAACATTCATTCCCACTTCACAATATATAGTATGTAAAGTAAAGTGATACATACCTGCACATAATCATGGCACAGATCCCTGACCCTGACATTGTTCCTCTCAAATGGCATCCTGTACAGCTGCTTCATTCTGATGTTATGTTTCTGTAGGATGCAACTTAGTATAGAAATGCTGACCCTGTTGATATTGTGGAACACATTTCTATTTGCAATAATGCGTTGGTGCAACTCACAAAGTTAGATTGCATTATTTTCTTGCAGCATTTCAATGATGGCAAGCTCTTGTTGTTGAGTGGAGAGCCGTTCCGTTCCACCCTGAGGAGGTTATTCAACCGTTCTGTCGAAAATGCCACCACACGATGACATTGGTTTGGTTCTTTTTCAACACTGTCCTTTCAAACTGTATATAGTACTGTAACATCAGAATGGTATTCCTTTACATGTACTCCAAAGCACTACCCTGTTAGTACAGTAATACTTAGGGTGGACTCTTTGACCAGCCTCCCTCATGGTCAGGCCATTATTCATCACATGGTCCACCGGAGTAGTCCTGATGTCATTTGATACACGTCTCCACACTGGTCCTTGTCCTCTTCCACTACTCTCTCTCTCTTTGTCCTCCTCTTACTCTGAATCTCATTGCCTCCATGCTTGCAAAGTTCTCAAAATGGCTTACCTGACGCCTATTTGTAGTGCTACCTTTACGAAACAGAAGTTTATTAAGTGTGCTATTAGTATACTTCTTTTAAACTAGAAATAGGAAAGTATGCTTTTAATTTACTTTTTATGTAATTTTCAGAAATGGGCTTTATGTACGCCTCAGAAATATACTTCAATGTCAATGTCACTTTTATTTATATAGCACCATTCAAACAACACATGTTGACCAATGTGCTTTACATAATCTCAATAAAACAATACAAAAATATTAGGACAAACTGATTAAAATATATAAATAATAATAATCATTATCATCAAATAAATGAATAGGCCATTTCAAACAAGTGTGTCTTAAGTTGTACTTTAAAAACATGTACAGAATCAGCGTCCCTAACATGTGGTGGTAAGCGATTCCAAAGTTTTGGAGCAACTACCCCAAAGGCACGATCCCCGTTCTGACTTAGCTTGGTCCTCTGAACTTTTAACAGGTTTTGAGTTGAAGATCTCAAGGTTCTACCTGTCTTGTACCCTATTAACAAATCTGATAAATAAGTCGGTGCAAGGCCAAAAGGAGTTTCTATATCAATTTTATATTGTACTGGGAGCCAATGTAAATGGACCAAGGATGGAGTGATGTGTTCACGTTTTTTGTGTTAGTTAATAATCTCGCTGCAGCATTTTGTACCTTTTGTAGCTGTTGAATAGATGCTTGACTAATACCCTTATATAAAGAATTGCAATAGTCAAGTTTTGAGGATATAAGAGCATGGATTGCAATTTCAAGGCTCTTATGTGTCAAAGATGATTTCATTTTAGCCAAGTTTCTCAAGTGAAAAAAAACTTGACTTGACCACATAATTACCTGTGCATTAAATTTCAGTGCGCTATCAATATAAACACCCAAGTTTTTAACACGGTCTTTCACATATAATGACAGTGATCCGAAATTGAACTCTGCTGCGACTTTGGTTCCTCTAGGGCCAAACACTACAACCTCTGTCTTTTTTTCATTGAGGTATAAAAAATTTCAAAAAAAGCCATGATTTAAAATCAGACAGGCAAGACATTAGAAATTGCACATTATTTCCATTTTGTTATGGTAAATATATTTGCAAGTCATCTTCATAACAATGAAATGTGATGTCGTACTTCTTAAAAATGTCTTCTAATGGGAGCATGTAAAGAGAAAAAAAGAATAGGGGCTAGGATTGAGCCTTGTGGCACACCACATTTAAGTAATGTCGATCTCGATGTGTACGGGCACAGTCTCACTGCCATGTTCTGGCAGTCAGGTAAGACTTAAACCAATTTAGGGCCTTCCCCTGAATCCCTACATATTCCTCTAGCCGTGAAAGCATTACCGTGTGATCTATTGTGTTAAAAGCCGCAGTTAAGTCCCATAAAACTAACACTGCTGAATCACCAGCATCCACTGTCATCAGCAAATCATTGAACACTTTTACAAGGGCAGTCTCTGTGGAATGATGCTTCTTAAAATCAGACTGGTAAACTTCACCTATATTACTCTGTTCTAAGTATACATGTAATTGATTTTAACTCTACTTTTTCTAAAAGTTTTGACATGAATGAAAGATGAGAGACCGGTCTAAAATTGGTCAAGTCAGTTAGATCTAATTTAGTTTTTTTTTTATATATATATATATATATATATAGGTTGCACCAGGGCCTGCTTCAAATGCAGCTGCTGAAATTATATAAGTTCAAACTGATTTAAAACTGTATTTTGTGTAACATGGCCCAAAGAGTCACCACTCATTTGTGGGATAATTCTTCTAAGATTCTCAATCTAAATTGTAAATGAATCTAGAAAATTCTCGCACATCGATGGAGACGGATCTAGGATTAATGTAGGAGGATTTATAACTGTATTTATTATATTAAATAACGTTCTAGGATTGGTAGCGTTATTTTCTATTTTCTCCTTGAAATACCTTGATTTGGCTGATTTTTTAGTGCTCTGAAATTTATTCTGTGCTTCCTTAAAAATGTCATAATAAACGTGTAACTTACATTTCCTCCATTTTCTCTCTGCCTGCCTACAGATTCGTCTAAGATTCTTCTCATTATTTAAACAATGGATCAGACCTAACTTTAGTATTTTGAGGAGCTACTGCATCCAACACATCTTTACAGGTTGAATACAACCAATACAAGTGCTTTTCCACACCCATATCATGTAGAGCAGATTCAGATATCTTACACACCTCATTAAAATTTGAACTAAATTCTATACATGTTGTTGCTGAAAAACTGCGAAAGCTTTGCAAAGACTTCACAGAATTAACAGGACAGCATGATACAGAGAATGTCATTAAATGTCATTAAAATGACATTTAAGTATACTTGACTTATAATTACAAAAAGTCTTAATATAATTGTTATACTCCTAGACTCCTAGAACACATCTTCTACCAGAAAGACTCGGGAGATAGAGGAATGTACGAAGCATACATTTATTGACAGCTCAGCGAGCACAATTATAAATTTCTTTGGCGGAAGGCCCCGTCCATGGTTCGTAATCCGAGGGTAGCGAATCTGCATTTCCTGCCTGAAGACGAAGGCAGGGGCGCAGCAGACCCCCCTGGAAGGTAAGGACAGGACCATCCTGGTGGTGGTGGGGAGGGTGGAGGTTGTCGCGCTGGCATCTGCGAACTCAAACATGTGTAAGTACGATCTTTTATACAGGAGTATAAAGACGTGATTGGATAATGATGAAAGTAATTAATGACGAAGTGATTGAGTCTTCCTGGCAGAACTTAGGCTAAAGCTTCCATTTCTACCAGAAAGACTCGGGAGATAGAGGAATGTACGAAGCATACATTTTGTGATGGCCGAACCTGTGGCCACACATTGATAAGGGTAACATCAACGCATTCATTCATGATACATACATTCATTCACATACTGATAGTTATTTTCCCGCATTCATTCACGATACATATATTCATTTACATACTGATAGTTATTTTCTTCCTTTTTATTATTCATTTATATTTGAATTTATAGTATAGGATTTAAGGTTTATGTATAAGAAAATCACTACACAGACTTTGTTTGACAAATTGCAAAGCTTTATTTATACATGTTAGTACTTCGTTCGTTGGTTTGGAGTGCACACTTACTTGCTTGCGTTGTACTATTTCTGTTTCCTTATCTTTGATTCTATTTGAGTTTAAGTTACCGTGGCATGGAGGTTGGATGAATGGCGTTGACTCAGGTGTGCGTCTTTCCGTCATCGCGGTCTTGACTGACAAAAGGCTGAGGCGCGTGCGGCAGTCAATATTTATGGTCTGAGCATTCCACTGGACGATACCAACTGGATGCTATGTCATGGGGGGGGGGGTGAAGAAATGAAGTTATATTTCTGATTGGTTCCAATTTATTTTTATTAATATTTGTTGTTTTGTATTATTAGATTGTTTTGTTTGTTACTCTATTTACTTTGATTAGATAACTTGTAACTAATTTGTTGGTTTATAAAGTGTTGATTGTATGTTTTCCCCTGTCTTGTTTAAGTGAGCTCACCGTCTGTGATAAATACCTGTCTGTTGTCTCATTTAGGGGGTTAGTTTTGTTTTGTTTAGTTCTTCTTAAGTTTCGTTATATTGAATTAAAACTTGTTTTGTTTACTTTATTAAAGTCTAGCTAGATTATTTGTTAGAACAAGTTGATTTATTTTGTAACTGAGACCTTTTTCTTATTTTTGGGTAAAATAAAACCTTTTTTTGTTGGCAATCCTGTGTCCTCGTGCCTTACTACTTGGCGATATCCGACATATGGTGGCAGCGGTGGGATAAGCCAGTAGAGGACACAGGTATTTGTTTTTTTTTTCCCCTCTTGTTTAATTATATTTTTTGAGGAGTTATGAGTCGACCGCCAAAGAAAGGAGTTCCTAAGCTTGCTCCAACTGAGCGAGAAGAAAGAGATGAGGAGAGGACTATAGACGAAGAGGTGTTTGATGGGGAAAAGGAGGCAGCAAGTAGAGAACCATCATTGGGTGATTTGACTGGCCTGTTTCGAGCCCACATGGCGAAAATGGATGTCCGGGAGGCAGCAAGGAAGCAGGAGTATGGAGAACACGAGCGACGATTTAGAGCTCTCCAACATCAATTCAGCTTATTACAGACTGAGGTTCAGGCTCGTACCTCCTTTACTCCTGAGCCACGCCCGACCAATTTAGATTATCTTGATGGCCAGGGTGGAGATGCAGATCCTGGAACCCGACGTTCTCCTCACCAGTTTACCTCCCACACAAGGGATGCTGACCCTAATGTTGATTATTCTGGACCAATGTGGCCTCGTGAACCTCGACTGGAAAAGTTAGCTGACTCTGATGATATAGAGCATTTTTTAATAACTTTTGAGCGAATCGCCACAGCTTGCCGCTGGCCCAAGGCTGATTGGACTTTTCACTTGATTCCGTTATTGACTGGCAAAGCAAGGGCTGCATATGTTAATATGGATTTGGATGATTGTATCGAGTATGAGAAGGTCAAGGCAGCCATCCTCATTAAATACGATATCAGTGCAGAGACCTATAGACAGAGGTTTCGCTCCTTAGATGTCTATCCATCCGAGAGTCCAAAAGAACTGTACATAAGGCTGAAGGAACTCTATGGCAAGTGGATTAGACCCCGGGAGAAAACCATCGAAGAGGTGGGTGAAATGATCATTCTAGAACAGTATCTTCGCATGCTTTCTCCTGAACTCCAGGTCTGGGTCCGGGAACGGGACCCTAGGACCGCAGCGGATGCCGCGTCATTAGCTGATGTCTTTGTGGCTGCAAGAAAAAAGAATCAACCGTGGAGTTGGACAACTGGTAGTGACTCCCGACGGGCCCCGTTCCATCAGAAACCGGTGCCTGGGGCGGGTAAGTCTCCCAAGGGAGATTTTCCAGAAGTTAGACGGCATAACATTTTAAGAGGACCAGTCATTTGTTTCCAGTGCGGACAAGAGGGCCACACAAGGCCAGCCTGCCCACAAAATGCTGCTAAACTAACTAACTTGTGTTATGCTCCCAGAGGCAGAGCAGCAAAGATAACCAAACCAAAGGTACTGTTACAGATCAAGACGGTGACCGTAAACGGGAAAGAACTGAAGGCTCTAGTGGATACTGGGAGTGACCAGACTCTGGTGAACAGGAAATTTGTGGCTCCATCTTTAATTAGGGCCTATAATAAATTACCCATCTGCTGCGTACATGGGGAGGAAAGAATGGTGCCCCCTTCTGACCTATATATTGTGGTTGAAGGTCAAACCTACCTGTTACAAGTAGGGGTAGCAGATAATCTTCCGTATCCCGTAGTTTTTGGTCGTGATTTACCAGTGCTCCTAGATCTGGTCAAGCCCGTGCAGCAGTGCAACATAGTGATAACAAGGGCCATGGCAAAGCAGCCGGAAGAAGCGATACAGACTCTTTCGACACTGCCCTTTTATGACGTAGATTTAGCGATGGGCATCACAAAATCAAGAAAATCTAGACGTCAAAAGAGACGAGCAAAGCTTGAGTATAATGCCTCCCAATTGCCCGTAGAGAGCACATGCAATCTAACCCCACATGTCCAGCTGCCTACTAACATAATTGCATTACAGCAAAAAGATGTTAGTCTTGCTGTTTGCCTACAGAAAGCAAACCAGGAGACCACAGGGGAGGGACCCACTAATGACAAGGGTGAGCATTTTGTATTTGAACAGGGCATACTCTACCACCAGATCGGACTGGTAAAACAGCTGGTGGTTCCGCAGGATACTCGAGAGGTTGTCCTTCACCTGAGCCATTCCATTCCCTGGGCTGGCCACCTAGGGAAAAAGAAAACCACTGCACGTATCAAAAGACACTTTTACTGGCCCGGCTTGGAAACGGATGATGCCCAGTACTGTAAAAGTTGCCCTGATTGTCAAAAAGTATCCATCAAACGTCCATCAAGAGTGCCCCTCCAGCCCCTTCCTGTAATCAGTACACCATTCGAACGTCTGGGCATGGATGTCGTTGGCCCTGTGGAAAAGAGCTGTGCAGGTAACCGGTTTCTACTGGTGATCACCGATTATGCTACGAGGTACCCAGAGGTATTTCCTTTAAAGTCTGTCAAAGCTAAATATGTTGCAACTTGTCTAGTCCAGTTCTTTTCCAGAGTCGGACTGCCAGCTGAAATTCTCACTGACCCAGGGGGTCTAATTTCATGTCCAATCTCCTGAAACAAGTCTACCAGTTGCTGGGTATTAAGAGTTTGCGGACAACACCTTACCATCCTCAAACTGATGGGCTCACAGAACGATTTAATCAGACATTGAAACAAATGCTGCGGAAATTTGTTGGTGAGACTGGCCGGGACTGGGACCAATGGCTCCCGTATCTTCTTTTTGCTTATAGAGAAGTACCCCAGGCTTCTACCGGGTTTTCTCCGTTTGAGCTCTTATACGGCCATGAAGTTCGGGGACCTCTGACACTACTTAAAGAAGTCTGGGAAGGAGACCATGGTGAGAGTGAGCCTATTAACATTGTGTCTTATGTCTTGCAAATGAGGGAACGTCTGGAGAAAATGAGGACTTTGGCTCAAACCCACCTGATGGAGGCCCAGAAGCACCAAAAAACATGGTACGACCAATCGGCACGGGAAAGAGGCTTTGTGGTTGGAGACAGAGTACTTGTGATGCTGCCGAGTCAGGAGAGCAAGCTGTTGGCCAAGTGGCAGGGCCCCTTCGAGATCAGGAACCAGCTAGGTCCCACCACGTATGAAGTGGTCATTCCAGGGCATGATCGTGCTAGCTGAGTACTTCATGTCAACCTTTTGAAGAAGTGGGTATCCCGACCTGAGCAGAGAGCGCAAGTGATGATGATTCGTCATGTGAAGGAGGAGGAGGAATGGGAAGACCAGTACTTGCCTCGACCAGTAGCTGGAAATATTCATCTGGAGCATCTGCCTGAAGATCAGCAATCCCAGGTGAGAGCTCTATGTACCCCTGAAACCTTCTCAGAATATCCTGGTTTGACATCTTTGATACAACTAGAGCTGAAACAACGAATCGATTTAATCGATTAAAATCGATTATTAAAATAGTTGTCAACTTATTTAGTAATCGATTCGTCGCTAAATAAATTTTATTTGCCATAAGCGGCTCATTTCGTGCATATTTCAAATCTGCGGTGACCAAAGTGTGGCAGTAATGAGCCACCGGAGGTTTTACTCAGCCAGTACAGCAGGTGAAGTAGCGAATAGCCAATAGCTGGCCTCGTTTTATGTCACGTGATCCCGAACAGCGTCTCTGCAGCATTCAGCGGGAAGTGGGGGTACTTTACTTTGAGCTTTCAAAATGAAGAGTAACCTGTAAACTCTGCACTACTGAACTGTTTAAGGGGCCGTTCACATATCGTGTCTTTTGCGTGCTCAAGTTCTTTATTTCCTATGTAGGCGCGCAGTATGCACTCTCATAATGGAAGCGACGCGGTCGCGACACGCACGCGGTGCGATGCGCCCGTTTTTCCAGGCGCGTCCACACCGCATCCATTTATCCTTTGCTGAAATTTGCGGGTCTTCAAGGAGAGGGCACGTCATGGAGAGAGCACGTCATGGTTGCTTAGCAAAGGCAGACGCCTCAGGGACGCTTCTGCCCGAGCGCTTTGGAAAGAAGGAGAAAGCGGCGCGACTAGCGTTTTCCACGCGTTTTTAGGTGCGATATGTGAACGGCCCCTAAGAATTTTATTTGTGCAGATTCTCCAGTACAAGGTTGTTTGCAAATATTTAGTCGTAAAAGCTGATAACATTGCTTTTTAACAGTTAACATTTAAAGCTTTACAAACATGTTATGTGATCAGTTTGTCGTTTACCAGTTCATAATTCAGACTTGCAGCCTAATTATGACTGAATGAGAGAGGTAAATGTTTGAATATATTTAAAATGCACTTCTTTTCTAAGTATTCACTGCTCTTTTTCACACAGCAGGTTTTTTGTGCGTGTCCCAATTTTTTTTTTTCTGGACAACCTTCTGATGGATTTTACTTTAAATTGTGAGTTCCATTCAGGTTTCATGCCATTGGCACTTTTTTTCGAAGGATTGTTTACAATTGGTTAAAATCTCTTAAAAATCTATGCTGAATGATAAAGACCCTTTATTAATAATTTACTTGGGGAAAAAATGGAAAAAACTAAAATATAAGTACGTAAACCGATTAATCGATTAATCGTAAAAATAATCGACAGATTAATCGATTATCAAAATAATCGTTAGTTGCAGCCCTAGATACAACATGATGTGATATTAAAACCTGATGCAGCTGTTAGACGTATGAGTTACAGAATACCTGAGAGACTCCAAGAGGACTTGAAGGAGGAAGTGAACTTGATGCTGAGACTGGGAATTATTGAACCCTCTAAAAGCGAGTGGTGCCATCCGGTGGTCCTAGTACCGAAAAAGGATGGGAGTATCCGGTTTTGTATTGACTTCCGGTACTTGAATTCTGTATCACAGTTTGACTCATATCCTACTCCCCGTATAGACGCCTTAATTGATCGATTGGGCAAAGCCAAATACCTGACGACCATCGATTTGTCCAAAGGGTATTGGCAGATACCATTGACACAACAGGCCCGTCCTTTAACAGCATTTAGGACACCATGGGGGCTATTCCATTTCCGGGTTTTACCCTTTGGCCTGCATGGGGCACCGGCTACCTTTCAGAGACTTATTGACCAGGTGTTACATGGGCTAACCTTTGCTGCAGCTTATTTGGATGACATAGTCATCTACAGTACTACCTGGGAGGAGCATGTTCAACACCTTCAAGAGGTTCTACAGCGTCTGCAAGAAGCAGGCCTCACAGTGAATCCTGCCAAGTGTGCTGTAGCCAGGACGGAAACCGAGTACCTGGGCTTTGTCATTGGCAACGGGGTAGTGCGACCACAAGTCAAAAAGGTCCAGGCATTAGAGGAAGCTCCCATTCCTCAGACACGTAAGGAACTCAGGTCCTTTCTGGGAATGGCGGGATTTTATAATCGTTTTATCCCTCACTTCTCTAGCAGGGCTGCCCTGTTGACAGATATGGTGGGGGTTCGATGTCCAAATCAATGCCAGTGGTCAGAAGAAAGGATGACGGCCTTTCGAGATATTCAATCGGCGTTAAGAGAAAATGCTGTGCTGTACAGTCCAGACTTTGATCAAGAATTTATTGTGCAGACGGATGCCTCTGAGAGGGGCATAGGGGCTGTGTTGTTACAGGGACCACCTGGTGAGCGACGGCCTGTGGCTTTCATTAGCCGCAAACTCTTTCCAAGGGAAGTCCGCTATTCGACAATAGAGAAGGAATGTTTGGCAGTTAAATGGGCCCTAGACTCCTTGAGATATTACCTACTTGGAAGGGAGTTCAAGTTGGAAACGGACCATAAAGCTCTCCAGTGGCTGGAAAGGATGAAAGATACCAATGGGAGGATCACACGGTGGTATCTGGCTATGCAGCCTTTCCGGTTCACTGTCCAGCACGTTCCGGGCAAGTCCAATGTGACCGCTGACTACTTCTCTCGTTGTATCCACGAGATGCCTGAAGGGAGGGGGAGTGTGATGGCCGAACCTGTGGCCACACATTGATAAGGGTAACATCAACGCATTCATTTATGATACATACATTCATTCACATACTTATAGTTCTTTTCCCGCATTCATTCACGATACATATATTCATTTACATACTGATAGTTATTTTCTTCCTTTTTATTATTCATTTATATTTGAATTTATAGTATAGGATTTAAGGTTTATGTATAAGAAAATCACTACACAGACTTTGTTTGACAAATTGCAAAGCTTTATTTATACATGTTAGTACTTCGTTCGTTGGTTTGGAGTGCACACTAACTGGCTTGCGATGTACTATTTCTGTTTCCTTATCTTTGTTTCTATTTGAGTTTAAGTTACCGTGGCATGGAGGTTGGATGAATGGCGTTGACTCAGGTGTGCGTCTTTCCGTCATCGCGGTCTTGACTGACAAAAGGCTGAGGCGCGTGCGGCAGTCAATATTTATGGTCTGAGCAGTCCACTGGACGATACCAACTGGATGCTATGTCATGGGGGGGGGTGAAGAAATGAAGTTATATTTCTGATTGGTTCCAATTTATTTTTATTAATATTTGTTGTTTTGTATTATTAGATTGTTTTGTTTGTTACTCTATTTACTTTGATTAGATAACTTGTAACTAATTTGTTGGTTTATAAAGTGTTGATTGTATGTTTTCCCCTGTCTTGTTTAAGTGAGCTCACCGTCTGTGATAAATACCTGTCTGTTGTCTCATTTAGGGGGTTAGTTTTGTTTTGTTTAGTTCTTCTTAAGTTTCGTTATATTGAATTAAAACTTGTTTTGTTTACTTTATTAAAGTCTAGCTAGATTATTTGTTAGAACAAGTTGATTTATTTTGTAACTGAGACCTTTTTCTTATTTTGGGGTAAAATAAAACCTTTTTTTGTTGGCAATCCTGTGTCCTCGTGCCTTACTACTTGGCGATATCCGACACATTTATTGACAGCTCAGCGAGCACAATTATAAATTTCTTTGGCGGAAGGCCCCGTCCATGGTTCGTAATCCGAGGGTAGCGAATCTGCATTTCCTGCCTGAAGACGAAGGCAGGGGCGCAGCAGACCCCCAAAATTAGGTGGATTATGAGACCTCCAGACGGGGCCAGCCTTCCCCCCAAAAAAGTAGATGAAGTATACCCACCAGTTGTGAATCCTAAGGTTCCTGGAAGAAATAGAAAGAGAGTTAGCATGACCAGTATAAATGACGTTAGATTAAACTTCTTAAGTTTTTTACAGAAATAGCCGCAATAGGCCAGACACAGACAGCAACGATAGGCAGACACAGACAGCCACGATAGGCAGGCACGGACAGGCCTCGATAGACCAACAGAAATAGCCACGATAGGCAGACACAGACAGCCACGATAGGCAGCACAAACAGGCCTCGATAGACCAACAGAAATAGCCACGATAGGCAGACACAGACAGCCACGATAGGCAGGCACAAACAGGCCTCGATAGACCAACAGAAATAGCCACGATAGGCAGACACAGACAGGCCTCGATAGACCAACAGAAATAGCCACGATAGGCCGACACAGACAGGCCTCGATAGACCAACAGAAATGGCCACGATAGGCAGACACAGACAGGCCTCGATAGACCAACAGAAATAGCCATGATAGGCAGACACGGACAGGCCCCGATAGGCCGAACATAAATAGCCACGATAGGCCAGACGCAGACAGCCACGATAGGCAAACGCGGACAGGCCCCAATTGGCCGAACATAAATAGCCCGATAGGCCAGACGCAGACAGCCACGATAGGCAAACACAGACAGGCCCCAATAGACCGTACATAAATAGCCACGATAGGCCAGACGCAGACAGCCACGATAGGCAGACACAGACAGGCCCCGATAGACCAACATAAATAGCCACGATAGGCCTCACGCAGACAGCCACGGTAGGCAGACACAGACAGGCCTCAATAGACCAACAGAAATAGCCACGATAGGCCAGACGCAGACAGCCACGATAGGCAGACGCAGACAGGCCTCGATAGACCAAACAGAATAGCCATGATAGGCAGAACACAGACAGCCTCGATAGACCGTACAGAAAAATAGCCATGATAGCCAGACACAGACAGGCCTCGATAGACCAACGGAAATAGCCACAATAGGCCAGACGCAGACAGCCACGATAGGCAGACACGGACAGGCCTCGATAGGCCGTACAGAAATAGCCATTATAGCCAGACACAGATAGGCCTCGATAGACCGTACAGAAATAGCCACGATAGGCCAGACACAGATAGCCACAATAGGCAGACATGGGACAGGCCTTGATAGACCATACAGAAAAATAGCCATGATAGCCGGACACGGACAGGTCTCGATAGACCGTGCAGAAATAGCCACGATAGGCAGACACAGACAGCCACAATAGGCAGACATGGGACAGGCCTTGATAGACCATACAGAAAAATAGCCATGATAGGCAGAACACAGACAGCCTCGATAGACCGTACAGAAAAATAGCCATGATAGCCAGACACAGACAGGCCTCGATAGACCAACGGAAATAGCCACAATAGGCCAGACGCAGACAGCCACGATAGGCAGACACGGACAGGCCTCGATAGGCCGTACAGAAATAGCCATTATAGCCAGACACAGATAGGCCTCGATAGACCGTACAGAAATAGCCACGATAGGCCAGACACAGATAGCCACAATAGGCAGACATGGGACAGGCCTTGATAGACCATACAGAAAAATAGCCATGATAGCCGGACACGGACAGGTCTCGATAGACCGTGCAGAAATAGCCACGATAGGCAGACACAGACAGCCACAATAGGCAGACATGGGACAGGCCTTGATAGACCATACAGAAAAATAGCCATGATAGCCGGACACGGACAGGTCTCGATAGACCGTGCAGAAATAGCCACGATAGGCAGACACAGACAGCCACAATAGGCAGACATGGGACAGGCCTTGATAGACCATACAGAAAAATAGCCATGATAGCCGGACACGGACAGGTCTCGATAGACCGTGCAGAAATAGCCACGATAGGCAGACACAGACAGGCCTCGAAAGACCATACAGAAATAGCCACAAAGGCCAGACATGTACAGGCCTTGATAGACCATACAGATATAGTAACACCACCACCAGTAATTGCATGAATTTACCTGATTAGTTACAGGAGAGCTTGCTGAGCTTCAATAATGGTTTTGAATCAGGTCTGATGTATGATTCAAATGCTTAGGAACACCATCTGCCCATGATCTTAACAGCTGATGTAGAGATCCCTCATTCAGCTGCTGAAGTAGCTGCCCCAATTCTGAATGAATGGCCAGTAGATAGACTGCAGCTTTGAGAACAGTGGTTAAGCGAGTTCTAAACAGCCTTGGAAAGGGGGCTCCGTTAGAAAAAATAGAGCTGGTGCGTTTTAGAAATTCTAGGTCGGATTTTTAAGAAATTTCACCATGCAGAGAAGGGACAGGATTATTGATTTTAGAATTGTTAAGGTGACACCAGAACCTTGCACATGGGTTTTTGAGTGCTTGAGGAGAGTGTGAAGAATTTTTGGTCCGAATCATAGATCTGAAGGAAATGCCGCGAGCAGGATCAAATGGATTGGTTTGAAGTGAATTCCCCTGGAAGCATAACCTGTAGAAGGCAGATAAACACTGGCTCCAGAAGAATATTGAGGTACTTCGAAGGAAGGCCGTAGCAGATGGAAGTAATTAATTTTGCAATATGGGCAGGGTAATAGGCAGACATTTGTCTTTAATTTGTTGGAAGATTTAGCTAACCCCTCAAGTAGTAATAGAACTGAATAACCAAAAGGCTTGAAAATTAGATTATACAATTTAGCGTGGATTAGATGCTAGCAAGGAGTCTGCGAATAGAGAAATTAAGATTGTGATTTTTTTTTTTTTTTTTTTTTAAACAAGAAAGGAGCAACGGTTGAAATTAGAATAGGAACGCAAAAATTGGAAGGAAAAACATTAGAAGCGGACCATGCAAACGTGTAGGCTTGATTGTAGAGGGAGCAACGCCTTAGAAATGTGATTTCCAGCTGACGTAAGCACTTCGTTTAGTATTATGTCTGCTAACGGAGGGCAGACTGAAGAATCCGGGTTGGCTGAGGGCACAGCTGTCTGAAAGTTTAAAAGTGTAAAGTGAAAGCCGCAACAGCCGAGTAAGAGTGATGAACCAACACCAGTAGATGCGCGAATATAAACAAGCCTTGATTGTAGCTTAACCCCTTAACTGTCACTCCCCAATTTTTTATTTTTTTTTTATTTATTTTTTTTATTTTTATTTTTATATATATATATTTTTTTATTTTATTTTTATTTATTTATTTTTTTATTGTTTTTTTTTATTATTATTATTATTTTTTTATAATATTAAGTTGAGGTATCGGAGGTTAAGTTTAAAATACGCATAAATCGAAGTGACTTAAGCTTACTAGCACACATTGCTAATCTTGATGTAAACAATTAAACATTGTTTGTCTTAGCAATCTTATCAAATTCGGAATATTTCCACCCTGTAACAAATAATTTTTCTGATGACGTCAGTTTAACAGCATGAGCAGAACCTACTTAACGCGCCCCTCCAGCCGTTAGTTAGTTATGAATGATGGGCGGTCACACTGCATTTTTCTCTCCATTGACTTCCATTCATACGCATGTGAATGCGTCGGACCGGAAACGCAAGCTTATGCGAAAAATTTTGCATTTCGCTGCGTTCCAAAGTTCAAGTTTGGTGAACTCTGACCAGGGAATTTACATAACGTGAGGATGTGGACCAGTAGAAGAGCGATACATTGCTGCATGACCTCTCTGTACAAAAATTCAAAAAGGAAGCGCTATATAACTTTAGCTGTTGCGCAGCGTCCTATTTTATAATACATTAAAAGATTTATAAAAGAAAAGAAGCTGCATGGTTTGTAGTGTCGACGGGAACAGGTGATACATTGGAATGACAACGTTTCCCAGATAGCAAATGACATGTGGCCCAGTTCTGGCCCACATCTCCCATATTCTTCTGGCCCACATACCGCGCGGAATGACGGCGATGACTCAACCTGAGTCTGGCTGACATATGTCAGCCACAACTGAACCAGATCTGGGCCACATCTCAGAAATGGTGTGGGTGACATCTGGGCCAGATCTGGCCCAGTTTTGTCAGACAGAAGTCAGCCACAACTGTACAAGATCCATGCCGCATCTCACAAATGGCATGGGCGACACCTGGCCCAGATGTCAACCACGTCATTTCTGAGATGTGGCCCAGATCCGTCCCAGTTGTGGCTGACTTCTGGGTTAGATATGGCCCATATTAACCCTTTCTAGACACAAAAGAATATGTAATTCATCCAGAATAAAGAAAACACTCATGTAGTCTAAACTGCTTTATTAAAATATAAAAATTAGACAAATTAGGCGTCTGAAGTGACTTACTGGAAGGCACTACATAGTTGAAAACCATATGCCTGCTGGCGTCCATTCATTTCCAACATCAAGTTCAAACTCCTTTGTCAATGCAAGACATTGATGGATTAAAAGAGCTTGAAAGTTCCACTAATTTAAGACTCATTGTGTCTAAACTCCCATATAAGCTGCGAGATAAATGGTGAGCAAATGTGTGTAGCATGCAAGATAACAAACACAGAGCAACATCCAAAGACTTAATAGACTTTATTGATAGACAGTCCAGAGCAATGCTTGATCCAATATTTGGTGACATCCACATCTCAATGGAGAGCAAAATAACGTCAAGACCTAAACCACAAAAACCTATCACCAAACCTAGTGGGAGGACCAGCTTTGCCACTACAGTTGCTCAAGCATCTGAAATAAAAAAAGAACGAGTCACAAAATGAACACAAACGGAATGCAAATAAGTGTTACCTTGAAAGACCTTGCTTATTTTGTGAAAGAAATCACACATTTGAAAATTGTGAAAAGTTTAAGTCCAAACCAAATAGTGAGAAAATAGAATTCCTGAAAACAAGCGGGATGTGCTTTGGTTGTCTAACAAAGGGACACGTTAGCAAAACATGCAAAAATAGAATGAAATGTGAAACATGTTCTCTGTCTCATCCAACTATCCTTCACATTCATACTGGTAAAGTAAAAGATGTAATTAAAGATGACTGCATTGTAACTGGAAACAAACCATTGAGTAGTGCCATGGTATCCGTAGAAGATGATGAACTAATGGAGGTCGGTCAATCAAAACAGTGCACTCTTGCTATTGTGCCAGTGAAAGTAAAGGTCTCAAATTCTGACAAAGTCATAAATACTCATGCATTTCTGGATCCCGGTAGCTCAGCTACATTTTGTACTGACTCACTGAAAAGAAAGTTAAACGTCTCTGGTAAAAACACCACAATACTCTTGTGTACAATGGGACAGGAGAAAAGTGTCCACAGCAGTATAGTCTCTGGCCTTGAAGTCAGCAATATGGAAGGCCTGCTGTATCATAAACTCCCAGAAGTTTATACTCAAACAAAATTACCAGTTTCAAAACGACACATACCAACACAAAAATCACTAGAGAAATGGAAATACTTACATGAGGTGAAGATTCCACAATTGGATGCTGACATTGAGTTGTTAATAGGCACAAATGCTGCAAAGCTTATGGAGCCATGGAAGGTGATAAACAGTAGAGGTAATGGGCCATATGCTGTTAACATACCCTTAGGATGGGTCGTCAACGGGCTCATGCAAGAAACAACATGTCAAATGCAAGGAAGTCACTCATGTATTGTAGTTAATCGCATATCTGTAGCAGATTTGAATGACTTGTTGATTAAACAGTATCATCAGGATTTTCCAGAACTTGCAGCTGAGGAGAAATCAGAGATGTCAGTCGAAGACAAAAGGTTCATGTCTATGATGGAAAGTTCAAAGGAACTGAGAAATGGGCATTATTACTTACCGTTACCTTTTAAAGAAAATGACGTAATGATGCCAAACAACTACCAACAGGCACAGCAACGTGTTATGTCTCTGACCTACCAGACCACTACATAGAGATGTGGCGTGAATGGATGGCAGGTCTAAGTTGCATTGGGGAGCTCAGTGTCAACAGATGTCTCAAGCCAAAGAGCTTTGGTCCAATAACATCTGCACAACTACACCACTTTAGTGACGCGTCTGAAAGTGGTTATGGCTGTGTCACGTACCTTCGTCTCACAAATTCAAAACTTGAAGTGCACACCTCATTTATAATGGGGAAATCACGAGTTGCACCACTGAAACATACTACAATGCCAAGAATGGAACTCACTGCAGCAGTTCTTGCGGTAAGAATGGATAGAATGATCAAAGCAGAGATACAACTTGCTCTTGAGAACTCCATTTTCTGGACAGATAGTACATCAACATTGAAGTACATTCAGAATGAGAACAAAAGATTTAAAACATTCGTGGCCAATAGAGTGAACACAATCAGAGAATTTACCAAGGTAAAACAATGGAGATACATAAACACTAAACAAAATCCAGCAGATTGTGCATTTCGTGGTCTCAAGGCCAGTGCTCTTCTGAATTCAAAGGCTTGGCTAAATGGTCCAGAATTCCTCAAATGTCATGAATCTGAATGGACAAATTCCGACATTTTCACACAAACGCATGAAGGTGATGAGGATGCTGATGTGGAAGTGAAGAAGGATGTTCTCATCATGAACTTAATTGTAAAGGAAGAAAAAAATCCTACTCATACATTCATACACTATCACTCAAATTGGAACAATCTAACCAGAGCAGTAGCTTGGTTACTTAAGCTAAAGGACGTTCTCTTGCAACTAAGTCACAAACGAAAGGAAATACTTACCAACACAAGTAAGAACTCAAATGCAGAGAAAAAATGTCTGATGGAAAGAAAAATGCAAATCGTCAAAAAATGTATGAATGTACAGCAGATTACTTTAGAAGATGTCAAAAGAGCAGAAAATGCAATCGTACGTTTTACACAGATGGAGGCATTTCCAGAAGAAATCGAAACCTTGCAAAAAGAAAACACTCACGTCAGTCGTCAGAGCCACATTCGTAAGCTTGATCCTATTCTGCAAGATGGTATACTTCATACAGGAGGGAGATTAAGCAAAATGGCTATGCCAGAGGACCAAAAACATCCTATGATTCTTCCAAAACACCATCATGTGTCCAAACTGGTGTTGAAACACATTCATGAACAACTTGGCCACTGTGGAAGGAATCACATGTTAGCCAAGCTGCGACAGCAATACTGGATTCCAGCAGCAAATTCCCTTGCTAGAAAAATACGGTCTGAGTGTGTGTTCTGCAAACGCTTACATTCAAACCTAGGAGAACAAAAAATGGCAGACTTGCCAAAAGAAAGAATAACACCAGATTTACCACCATTTACCTTTGTTGGAGCAGACTTCTTTGGTCCAATTGTAGTAAAAAGAGGACGCAGTGAAGTGAAAGGATATGGTGTCATCTTTACCTGTTTCACAACTCGAGCAATACATTTGGAAATAGCCAATTCACTTGACACTGATTCATGCATCAATGCAATCCGCAGATTCATATGCAGACGAGGGCAAGTGCGTCAAATAAGATCTGACAATGGAACTAACCTGACATCAGCTGACTCTGAACTAAAGAAGGCCATAAAAGAGTGGAACCAAAACCACAAACTCCAAGTTGCTCTGCAACAAAAGGGCATAGAATGGATTTTCAACCCACCTGCCGCTTCACACTTTGGAGGAGTAAGGGAGAGGTTAATAAAACAGGTCAAACAAACACTTCTATCACTAACAAAGGATCAAATTCTAGATGATGAATCTCTTCACACTTTCATCTGTGAGGTAGAAGCCATAATGAATAGTCGCCCACTTACCACAAATCCGGATAGTCCAAATGACCTTGAACCTTTAACGCCCAACCACCTTTTACTTCTTAAAGGGAAACCTACATTACCACCTGGCTTATTTCAGAAATCAGACACGTATAGTAGACGTAGATGGAAGCAAATACAATACTTAGCTGATATATTTTGGAAAAGATGGGTTAGAGAATATCTTCCAAACCTACAAGAGAGACAGAAATGGTTTAAAAAGAAACTATGCAAATGGTGATATTGTGTTAATTGCAGACCCTACTGCCCCTAGGGGATCTTGGATGTTAGGGAAGGTTATTGACACAAAGAAAGATTCAAAGGGAATTGTTCGTAGTTTGACTTTAAAAACAAAGACAAGTGTTATAGACAGACCAATTACAAAGGTTTGTTTATTGATGGAAAATGACATGTAGATATGAATGACCAATGTATATGTGATGATTACTTTACCTTGTAAGAACTTATATGTACTGATCTTTACAAGCGCACAATGGACCAAGGACTATTCGAGCAAGAAATTTCTTGCAACGTGCACACATGCGCGTATACACATAAATACACACTGAAATTGACCTTTGAATGCACAATGCCTCTTGTGGCATAATGGACTCATGTTTTGTTGTTTACATTATATATTGAACAAGAAGGACTCTAAAAAAGAACTATTGATGAACTTTAATTCGAACTGATATTGTTGAATGAACTGAAAAATTTGATATTTTATTTGAAACAAACATTTATGTATTGTATACGTGTGAATGATTCTGATTATTGATGATTTGAAAAATTTATCTTTTCTGTGTATATTATAATGTATGGCTCCATGTTTTCTGTTTAGTTATTATTGTACCTATATAGCCGGTAGCAATAAGAGGGCCGGTGTGTAGGAGCCATAGGAGCCAGCCATATGATATTTATGTTTAAGTTAATTTAGTGACCCCTGCTGGTGAATTATGATATTGTGGTCTTGAAAGGCCTTGGAACAGAATGAGTTAAATTGCACACCTGTGCCAATTAGTGGCAGACAAAGGAGTTTGAACTTGATGTTGGAAATGAATGGACGCCAGCAGGCATATGGTTTTCAATTTATTTACTAATGGATTATTTATCAGTTAAATCACATTTTATTGTTTACTGGAATAAACCAAGAATCTATTGAAACCCCTGAGGCGTCTGAAGTGACTTACTGGAAGGCACTACAAAATATACATACATGAATACAACTGCATGTATAGATATAAAACAAATACATTTACATTATTACAAAATAAAAAATACAGATACATATTTATAAATATAGTTAAATACACATTAACATTACATTTACATTTAGCAGACACTTTTATCCAAAGCAACTTACAAATGAGGACAATGGAAGCAATCAAAATCAACAAAAGAGCAATGATATACAGGTGCTGGTCATATAATTAGAATATCATCAAAAAGTTGATTTATTTCACTAATTCCATTCAAAAAGTGAAACTTGTATATTATATTTATTCATTACACACAGACTGATATATTTCAAATGTTTATTTCTTTTAATTTTGACGTTAATAACTGACAGCTAAGGAAAATCCAAAATTCAGACGCGCCAGAGAGGAGTGAGTATGAGAAACATTCAGATACACAGGCTGATTCAGTCTTCTGAATTGGGAGTAGCAAACATGCATTATAAACTTCTTTCAAATTAGAATCTGTTGGGGAGATAAAATGTGCAAGATAACGTATATGTACTAATAAAAACATCAAACAAAATTTTTTTTTATCTTTTACTCTCCAGTACTGAAAGCAGAACTGATAAGGGAGCCCTTGATACTAGCCGCATTTCCACTGTCGGGCCAAAAAGTGGGTCGGGCGGGCTCATAGCCTCAGGCCAGTAGCACGAGGCCAGAATAGTGCAGCGTTTCCATAGTGGAGCTTGAAGCACCGCTGCACGTCACTAAAACACACCCTTTACACGCCTCTCAGAACAACTTCATGCAAAATTAATCACACATAAACACACTTATTTCTATTTTATTTATTTTTAACGCTCATGAAAATAGCCTGCTTATTCAGTCGAGTCTGTTTCTGTTTATTAGCCACAGTATAGCCGTCATATTTAGAATGAATGATAATATATTTTTATAAAAGCTCCCGAACAAAAAAACATTATTAGGCTATATTCTTTTATGATAGGCAACGTGAGATAAACTCTCGAGACGAGGCTTGTGACAGATAATATAAGTTACTTAATAAATAAACGATTGTGATAGAGAATAAGAAGCTGACGTCTGATTTCTTCAAGCGGTCTTATTTTACCATGTTTACTATGGTAATATGTTTAGCGTGCATATCTTTTTCATCGCTAATACATATTTCTGCCTTGTATGGTGATTATCCACATTGGATCAAATTATTTTCAAAGACTCGCTGCTGACTGAAAGAGAGTTTTGAGCTCGACTTATTTAAAAAAGTGTTTAATGCTGGTGTTAAAGCTTTTATCTTTCTGAAATGATCCTCAGCGCAGACTCGCTATTTTTTATAAAAGCTCCAGAACAAAAATCATTATTATATTTTAATGATATGCAAGGTGGAGCTAAACTCTTGAAACCAGACGACAGATAAAATGTTACTTAATAAATACACAATTTTGATAGAGAATAAGAAGCTGACGTCTGATTTCTCCAAGCGGTCATATTTAACATGTTTACTGTGTAACGTTAATGTTTAGCGTACATAGTCTTTTACATCGCTTATAAATATTTCTGCCTTGTTTAGTGATTATAATCCACATCGGATCAAGTTATTTCAAACACTTGCTGCTAACTAAGAGTGTGTTTTGAGCTCAACTGATTTTAAAACGTCTTTAATGCTGCTGTTAAAGCTGTTATCTTTCTGAAATGATCCGCGCTGACGCTCTCCAGACATGGAGAAACTCCGCCTTTGTTCATAACCCCTCCTCTAGCCCCAGCTGGCCCGCTTTGGCCCAAGGTTTTCGTCGGGCCAAAAAACCCTGGCCGTTGGCCCCGTGGAAGCCCTGGCGAGGCACGATCAAGCCCCGGAAGTGACTGTGGAAACGCGACTGGCCCTGGCACGCACTAGCACGCCCGGTCTTAGCTCAATAGTGGAAACACGGCTACTGTGACACAGCTCTTTCAAATTAACATTACCTTTTTTGCAGTGGCGGTAGTTTGTATGTCCATCTATAGTTGCCATCTTCTACCTCTACTGCCCTGAAAGACAGCGGAGACCAGGACAACTAGAGCCCCAGATACAGATCCCCTGTAAAGACCTTGTCTCAGAGGAGCACCAGGACAAGACCACAGGAAACAGATGATTCTTCTGCACAATCTGACTTTGCTGCAGCCTGGAATTGAACTACTGGTTTCGTCTGGTCAGAGGAGAACTGGCCCCCCAACTGAGCCTGGTTTCTCCCAAGGTTTTTTTCTCCATTCTGTCACCGATGGAGTTTCGGTTCCTTGCCGCTGTCGCCTCTGGCTTGCTTAGTTGGGGTCACTTCATCTACAGCGATATCGTTGACTTGATTGCAAATTAAAACAGACACTATTTCATCTGAACAGAGATGACATCAATGAATTCAATGATGAACTGCCTTTAACTATCATTTTGCATTATTGAGACACTGTTTTCCAAATGAATGTTGTTCAGTGCTTTGGCGCAATGTATTTTGTTTAAAGCACTATATAAATAAAGGTGATTGATTGATTGATTGATCTTCTAAGGTCTTTTGAGTACTGGTATCATCTGATGTCCTCACAAGTCCTGCAAGTCCTGTGCTGTGCAGTTTCTAATAACCCTGGGATGGACATTTGCAGAAACAGGAAGGCAAAGGGAGAAAGATTAGAATAGCTGCTGTTCATATCATTTCAGGCAATGTGCACTTTTTACTATTTCATCAATGGAGTACATTGAGTACTATTTTTAATCTAGTAGGTTTAAACTGAAATAATTTTTCTAGATCCCTTAATAAACATATTATTTGTTGTCTGTTTTTGGGGAACGGACACAGTCTCTATAGAATGGACTGCATATGCCAGAGTAACATTTAATACATTTTAATAAAGTTTAACTGGGAGGAACATCATAACTGTAATTTACACAACCATTCAAGAGTTTGGGGTCTGTAAGATATTTTATGCCTTTATAAAAAATCTCTTATGCTCACCACGGCTCCATTTATTGAATCAAATTACAGTAAAATAGTAACACTGTGACTATTACAATTCAAAACAACTCTTTTCTATGTGAATATTATGTTAAAATGTCATTTATTCCTTTGATCAAAGCTGTATTTTCAGCATCATTACTCCAGTCTTCAGTGACACATCTTCAGAAATCATTCTAATATGATGATTTACTGCTCAAGAAACATTTCTGATTATGATCAATGTTAAAATACAGACGTGCTGAAATTTTTTTTTTGTTGGATTCATGTTACATAGACTCTAAACATTTTAATGTTAGTGTTACATACATCAAATTGTTCAAAATCATCTGTTTCAAACAGTGTTCCTGTAGCTCAACTGGTAGAGCACTGTGCTAGCAAGCAAGCGCAAGGTTGGGGGTTCGATTCCACGGGAACACATGATATGTAACAATTGATAGCCTGAATGCACTGTAAGTCGCTTTGGATAAAAGCGTCTGCATAAATAAATGCAGGTCTTTTGAACTTTGTATTCATCTGTGAATCCTGAAAAATAAAATGCATCACGGTTTCCACAAAAAAAATGAAGCAGCACAACTGTTTCAACGCTGATAATAAGTATTTTGAGCAGCAAATCAGCATTTCTGAGGGATCCATGTGACACTGAAGACTGGAGGAATGATGCTGAAAGTACAGCCGCACATCACAGGAATAAATTAGTTTATAATGTATTCACATAGAAAACAGCTATTTAAAATTGTAATAATATTTCAAAATATTACTCTTTTTACATATTTTAATCAAATAATTACTACAGAGGTGAGCAGAAGATAATTATTACAAATTGTATCAACTTCAAGCTTTTGAACAGTAGTGTACTGTATATTTGAGGTTTGACTTACTGTACTAGTCTTGTGGTCAATAGCATCTTGGAGATGTTGTCTTACAGTAGGTTCACTGCGACTCTGCTGGATGCAGCAGGCCATCAGCACTGAAGAATCTAGGAACAAAACAAGCTATTTGACACAGAGCCAACAATATTTAGTCTGCAGTTCCAGGTTTATTAGATGGAAACAAGCTAGAGCAGGTGAATTGCAAAAAAAAAAAAAAAACACAGATTCATTGCGATATATGTTGTGAAAAAAATGCATATTAGGTTACTTAACCTTTTCAGCGCTTCCTACATCTCTGTCAGCAGCTCCCTTCAGAAATATTGAAATCTTGAAAACTCCCTTCTGTTGCAGAAGGATTATTTTGTTATTCTTGAAATCGCAGAACAGTTTTATGTTTACCATAAAAGATCAAAACAACTTTAGTTTTCTGCCAATTTTCGCGCTCCTTGATAACGTGACGTCATCGATAAACAGTAAAGTGTAAATGTTAAGGTTAAATTAAGCAATTTCCAATCATCCATTGAAAGATTACCAACAAAACAGTCAAAAGCTATCATCTACAGATGAAGATTTGATTAAAAGCCCAAACTTTCATAAATAAGAGCACAATAAAGTTATCATACTTTATCAAGTAATATTTGTGTGATTTCATGGACTTAATTCACCTGAAAACAGTGAAATCAGCGAGAAACGGGGTGTTTCCTCGTGACATTTGCAGTGTTGCGCTCCGTTTCCATGGCAACTCCATCCGGTCCGCGCGCACGCCCATGAAAGCACGTCACGAATTAAAAGTCACACGCTTACGTTACATAAACATGAATAAACATATGCCCCTTATTTTTTTTCTGTAAGAGGGGGCGCGGCCATTTGTAAATTTAATGTGTCTGGCTTTCGGTGTCATTCCAGCTATATTAGCTGTAAAAACAGCTTGTTTTGCTGTATACTGTTGCAAACTGCTGTATCTTACCATGTTATTTTTAATGTATTGTCTTAATTATGAACGTACTGGTTTGTAGTGCAAACAGTTTTACCGTTTACTGTACTTTGTTCTTCTTGTTATTTCCCTATAACCATGACCATAAGTCTCACACATTCACATACAATTGCTTGGTGGATAGAATTAGATCACTACATAATTCAAAATGTCATTCAATTATGATATTGCTAATTTAAAATTCATTTTGTAGTTCTATAGCTCAGTGCAAAATGCCAGGCCTGCACATAATAGTGGGACAAAGTGGCACTTTTATAGTTCAAGATTTTGTATTGTTGCTTTTACTAACACTCATATATGTGTGTGTGTGTGTGTGTGTGTGTGTGTGTGTGTAAAAGGTGCATCTTGAAGAAATGTGAATATCATGAAAAAGTTCATTTTTTGTAACTTTTTTTATTAAAAAGTGAAATTTTTATATATTCTAAAGATTCATAATTTTTTTTTTTTTGATGATTAGAGCTTAATTTAATGAATGTAATGATTGCATTTAAAAGTAAAAAAGGAGTTAAACAAATAATATTTAATTATTTAAAATGATTTTTAAAGAAACTTTGTCCTTTGGTGTGACTACAGGTGTCACAATGGAGGACTTTTTTTTTTTTTTTTTTTAATCACACCAAAGGACGTTTCAGCCTTTTCTGTCAATTAATGACCTTGCTATTCCAAGCTAACCTGTCATTAGTGGCAGGCAAGACACATTTGCTAAATTTTCTAGGATTATGTAGCTTAACATGCACTTTTTAATTAAAAATATATATAATTTAGGGGTGTCATATTAATGCACAACAAAGCATAAAACATTTGTAGTGGTTCCGAAAAAGTTCAAAGGACATATGGTGTCACACCAGAGGACATGGTACAAAAATGTAAAAAAAAAAAAAATAGAATAACATTGCAGCTTCATAACAGGTCCGTGTAGGTCAAATAAATGTGTGTATGTATTTATATTACGTGTCCTGAAATATTATGGGCGTCCAGTACTCAAAATAGTTTAAGAACCACTGACTGGTAAAGTAAGGTGATCTGCCAGGACGTGTCTTCAGAAAATGGCACATCTGGTCACCTGGTATAGGCCATATCTGGCCCACATACAACAAGCCAGAACTCAACCTAGAACCGGTTTGTCACACACGGGCCAGATCTGGCCCACACACAGCAAGCCACGACTCAAATTAAATCCGGTTTGTCGCACACGGGCCAGATCTGGCCCACACACAGCAAACCACGACTCAAATTAAAGCCGGTTTGTCGCACACGGGCCAGATCTGGCCCACACACAGCAAGCCACGACTCAAATTAAAGCCGGTTTGTCACACACGGGCCGGATCTGGCCCATAAACAGCATGCCACAACTAAAACCGGCTTGATGTGTGTGGGCCAGAGAGGGCCCATATAACCTCTGCCGTTGCCACAACTGAGCCAGATGTGCCATAGTTGGCCCAGATGAGGCCCGGATATGTATGCTATCTGGGTTTATAATTGTTTTTTTTTCTCTCTTTTCTCTTTCTCTCTCTTTCTTCTCCCCCTCCTCCCCTTAGGGTGTATATATTTATAGAGAGATACAGAGTAACGTTACAATATAAAACGCTTTCGACGCCGTTGCAAAAGACACAGTGCTAGAAACATAATAATCCATCTTGTGAAAATTGAGGGGAGACTGTTTTATCTTGCTCCCGCCCATATTCGCTATGGCGTTCGAAATAATTTCGCATGTTTAAAGGGTCCGTGTACGTTTTGATAGTTTGTTTTCCAATTTGAAATGAAATAAGCAGAAACGAGAAAACGGCCCCTTTAATCGTTTTTCGTTTTTTAAAAAAAAACGAAAAACGAGATTTCGGCTTGATTTTTCGTTTTTTAGTTCAGAGGCATAAAACGAATAAATGACTTCAAAATTCGTTTTCCACATGTGGGCGGTCCTAAGACGCCCCCTTCCGCCGATTGGTCAAGCAAATCTGGGCACGTGACGTCATCAGTTGTCGCTCAGGTCTGTTCAACAAAATAATAGTCCTCTAACGTTACTATGGCTACCGATTCTTAAACTGTGCAGGGCAGGTCCTGTTGGGCTTTCTTCTGTGCAACTTTACGCGTTTCACAGAAATCTTTACATCAGAAATATTAAATATTAGTCTGCCACCAGCCCGTTTTAATTAGCGGTGTGGAGTTAAATCTGTGTGGTGAAGTTGCGCTAGACAGCGCCGAGCGGGAGAGGATCAATGACCAGTGTTCGGTCAGCAGTCAGAACTTGGGTACCGATGATGATGAAATACATTTTTACTGAAAATGACCACGCGAGTATGATTGACAGGACGATAGCGGAGACAATTAAAAGCGCAATATAACGTCTGTTAACAAAAAAAAAAAAAAAAAAAAAAAAAATATATATATATATATATATACAAACAAACAAACAAGAAGGATGTGTTAATTTATTCAATCTTTCATTAGTTGGTGACCCGGTGTGATTATAATAGCATAAATAAAAAAAACACGTAATAGGCTATGTATGCCAATAGACAAAACACATCTGCTTTTCCTCTAGATCACTTTACAGTGTGATGGAAATAAACTTTTCTTAAAGCGTGTTGTATATCACCACAGCTTTATTGGCACCTGGCTTTAGATGTACTTTACACACTGTCTATTGCAGCTCAAAGGAGGCACTGTGAATTTACATTGCAATTTCATTCTAAGAGGCTATTAAATGTGAAGTGACAACATGAAACACTACTTTTAATATATATAAAAAAAACACCAGCAGTGGTGGCAAGTCACCCTGATAATGTTTAAATACCAATTTACTCATTTAGGCTCACAATAAGCAGATTACATAATAATACCATGAAAAAATTAAAATAAATATTTGTGTGTGTGTGTGTGTGTGTGTGTGTGTGTTTGTGTGTGTGTAAAAGCAAGAAGTCCAGTCCTGGCTGTATAATCAAACAATAAAACGAGAAACAATGAATGCCATCAAGAACATTTTTTATTCCACAGGAACTTGATCCAGTTCACTTGTTAAAGGATACTCCACTTTAAAATAAATTCTGTCATCATATACTTGCTCTTATGTTTTTTCAATCCTTTTGTAGAATTTCTTTCTACTCTCAGTCCAGCCTCTCTCATTGTTAAACCATGGTTTATCACATGAATGACTACTGTAGCCCTAATCTCATTCGAGACCACTCTTCTTGTTCCTTGTCCTCCATTTCTGACTCGTCCTCTTCCTTCCCTTGCTCCCCTTCCAACTCCTATTAGTCAAACTTGTCCTCTTGTACTCTGTCTGCATTGTTTGCATCCATTATCCAAAACCTATTACTTGACCTTTGGCCTATTTATGGCCACTACTAAAGTTATGATTGGTTGTTGTTAGGTAAAGCAACAAGTGTTTGCACATGTGAGGAGTTAGTGTGAGGCAGTGATTAATTAGTGTGGCATTTTGATTGGTTGTGTTTATAAAAGGAAATCAAGAAACTTCCTGTCAGATTTTTGTGTGTTGTATAGAAAATTGCGTGTTGTGTTTTGCAAAAAGTGTTTAACGAAATTGAAAACTGAGTAAAAGGCCAAACATTTGTGTATGGTTTTGCAGATTTAGTGTGTGGTTCTGGTGTCTGAGTGTCTTTAGAAATTGGTTTTAGAAATTGTGTGACATAATAATTTTGTGTGTAAGCAGTTGAAAAAAAAAAAACTGTAAGCATTTTAGAATATTCCCTTGCTTTGATAATAAATTCTTTGCTGAAATTTATTAGCTTGTGGCTGATCTGATTGATCATAAATGGGCAAGCAACCACAATTTTATCTTTTTTACAAAGTGTTGTTTTCATTTAATGTTTGCATTAGGGTTATTTAAATTAGCATTTAGCTTATTTAGGTTAATTTTGTTTCTTAAATCTGAAACTTATACTTTTTTGCCATATTGCATGATATTTTAATATACATCACAAAAATTGAAACTTGTCACTAACAAAGACAATTTTTTTAAAACCTGTTCTTTATGGCAATACTATTAAAAAACTTGAACCTTAAGTAATTACTGTGATATGAAATGTTGATACTTGCACATGCCTATTATATAATTCACACTTGCACCACACAGGCAAGACCAACTGTAGCATCCTGACAAGATAGTGCAGACACGCAATAACGTGTCAGGTCATCTTCCATGTCCAGTTCCTCCTGGTTCACTAATTGCATCAGTGCCCCTTTCACTGGATAATTCACTCTGTTATTTACTTCAGGCCATATTCTTTCAATTGTGTGATTCTGTTTATTTAAAAGGAAAAAAAGAAAACAATTAGACTAGCACAACAGCTACATACAGTTAAGGAAGTTAGTTTATTACATACAATCTTGGACCTCTAGAGCAGTGGATCTGAAATCTGGTTGCTTTAAGGAGGTATTTCTACCTGATTCTACATAGAAATTCTAATGTCGTTGCTGTGACCTACTTCAATCAGTTCGTTGAAACATAAAACAGGGAAAAGCCGTTATAACCTAATTGAGTTACATAGACATAACATACAATTTCCATTAATGCTTGCTCAGGATGGACACATTCGACACATGTGCACCTGCTCATGAGTTCAATCAAAGTGACAATCGCAATTGACAGCAATACTCTTCAGCACAATGGTAACCACAAAATTTTATGACAGAAAAAATTGACAGAGTTGACACCCAGATGTATCTGGAGTTGACCCTTTTCATTAACCATTTATGACAGTTAATGTGTCTGTCTCCCTTTTGCTATTTTTAGTTCAAGAACGTTTCCTCTAAAAATTGTAATGTTGAAAATCTTTGGATGTAAATTATTCTACAGCGCATTCAGGAAAATCTAACACTTTTGGCAAATATTATTTCATGATAGGCCCTGTTAATTATCGCAGTAAATCTTACAGAGTACAGGCATATGTAATTGAATCAATCGACTGCCAATGTAAATGCCACAGGCCGTGACTGTGTCAGAGTCAAGAATGCCTCCGATTTTGTAAATTACCTTCTATCATCTGTTAAAAGTCCCTTTCCTTATCAAATTACTGAAATTATGTTGATAAGATACATATTCTTTTGTCTAATTATTATTATTATTATTATTAGAAAAGGGGGTTCCTAATGTTTTGGCTCATGGAGGATGCCAAAAAAAAGTGTCTGTGGATCTTTTGCCAAATGCAGTGGAGGCTGCAGGCAGGTATGACCGTGAAGCAAGATCTTCATTGACACCAGTTTCAACTTTTGGGCAGTATCCATTTCAGTCACCGGAGGACCAGGTTGCTGTGGAGAGGCAGTTCTCTATGCAGTGTCCTGACATTGCATCTCTTTTTGAACGATGAGGGGGTGGTGTTGGCGCAGTAGATAAGACACATGCCTTTGGTGTGGGAGACCTGGGTTTGAATCCACTGTGAGACACCAATGTGTCCTTGAGCAAGACACTTATTTTACTTTTTTTTTTTTTTTTGTTAACAGACGTTATATTGCGCTTTTAATTGTCTCCGCTATCGTCCTGTCAATCATACTCGCGTGGTCATTTTCAGTAAAAATGTATTTCATCATCATCGGTACCCAAGTTCTGACTGCTGACCGAACACTGGTCATTGATCCTCTCCCGCTCGGCGCTGTCTAGCGCAGCTTCACCACACAGATTTAACTCCACACCGCTAATTAAAACGGGCTGGTGGCAGACTAATATTTAATATTTCTGATGTAAAGGTTTCTGTGAAACGCGTAAAGTTGCACAGAAGAAAGCCCAACAGGACCTGCCCTGCACAGTTTAAGAATCGGTAGCCATAGTAACGTTAGAGGACTATTCACCTTATTCCGCCCCGCCCACTTTTAATACTTCGCATTTCCGCATTTTGTCATCCGACTTCCGCTAAACGATAACGGCACATCCGGTTACTAGTTTAGTAGTTGTAAGATTGTTTATAGCTAGCTATAACTGTGGCGAAATGACAAAGAACGTTATGTTATAAATTGGGAGCACGATGAAAACGTCTTACGACGATCAAATGGTCTCAAATGGTCCCATCCATCGACGCTGTTAACGTGGGTAATGTTAGACGATATGAAGAAGTGGCCAGAGTTAACCTATATATTTAACTGCCCTGTCAGGAGGAGTTGATGGAGCAGCAAGGAAAAATGATTTTAAAAAAAATGTACCGAGGCTTACCAGTATTTACATAGTGAGACAGTGGGTAAACCTGTATGTACTGTTACACAGCGAAGGTTTTTTCGTCTTTTTAAAATTGAACGTGCAACCAGCCAGTCGAGCCGTCTAAACCTCTCAGCATGGTGCTGGTTAGTTTTGTGTGTGTGTGAGTGTGATGTTAATATACACGAAGTTATAAATGTTTAAAAGTATAATAACGTGTTTGATGACCATCATCAGACTAAGTATTTTTTTCTAATAACTTAATTGTACAGTGGAGTAAGGTAAGTGAACGTTTATCAGTTACACATTAGAAAAGGAGGAGGCTGGAACTTGGAAGTGAAAAACGCCTTAAATCCAGGTATGCATAATTATTAGGCAGATTTAATTTACAGATTAAACAAGCCAAAAAAAGATGATATATCACTTATAAAAGATTAAATGCAAAATTAATAGTTAAGATTGGTTTGGTTTGGAATTGGTAAATTTTACCAAAAAATATGATTAGAAAATCAGCTTGCCTCTTAATTCTGCACAGTGTATATGCAAAAGGTAAGGTAAAGGTAAGATTTGGTAGGTGTACATTAAGTCTAATCAATGAATAATGTAGGTAAGTGTCAAGTGTAATAATAATGAATGATTCTGAAATAAGAAAACTATAAAATCATTGAAATGTATTTTAGGTTTGCCATGTTCTGTACAGGGCTGAGGATCTGTAAGCTGCTCATCTGGGATCCATCACAGCAAGTTACATGTGCCATACAATCAGCAATTATGTGCCAAGACTGTAGCTAGACTACAAACCTTTTATTTTAAGTGTATGCTTCCTCGTGTCAGATGAGTTTCAGGCAGGCGACCTGCTGCTTTCAACAAGATAGTTGCAGCTTTGTAAATAAACAGGAATGAGAATAATTAGGTTAAGGATAGGATATTAGGTAATTGGGATCGGATGTAGAGGGTGTGGGTGAAGACTAACTATATGAAATAAGTTGTTTTAAATCAGTTGTGTTAAACAAGAGACAGACTGTGATTTGTTTTTTAGAACATGGATAATTTAATATAAGTTGTATAAAATCATTTGTGATGTGTTGATCAGTGTTTGTTGTTTCCAGGAAGCAAGAGACACCTCCTACTGACCATCCTATAAAATTTCAACATTTTATTTCCATATGTAATAAACCAAGATGGAATTAACTTGCAAACTTGACATGACTTATTCCTTCAAATCAGAGATTAAAGATGAAAAAAAAAAGATCAAATTAAGATAAATAAAAACTATTAACAGCAGGTAATGTCAGGTGACACTGTAAAGGTTCATAAAAATATCTATTACAGCAGGCAACTTCTGGTGACTTTGTAAAGGTTCATAAAAAATAACTATCACAGCAGGTAACTTCTGGTGACTTTAAGCAAGATCAGGGGCATGTGGATCTGATCACTGTCACAGTTGTCCACTGCATCACTGGCGGTCATCGATACATCTGTGGAAATAATTCAACATTTTTACATTAGTACTTACAATATATCATGAGAATTAATATATTATGTGACCCGAACTTAGAAGTGTGTGTGTTTGTGTGTGTGTGTGTGTGAGAGAGAGAGATGCATTAGAGACAAAACAGTATACACACTGTTAACTGTAGTGTTCAAACGTAGGTCAGTATCTGAATGAGAAATGTAGATAGCTGGCCTGCTATCACCTGCAATCTCTGTAGCAGGAATAATGTGAGCTATTGTAATGTACAATAATATCTTGTACTACCGTAAATATTAAATAAATAGGTGGACAATGGTAATCATGGAAAATTCGTGGTCTTTGTTAACTTCCTGTTACTGATCATAAATGCATTCATAGAACGGACTTCATAAATCTAACGTTAGGCGAGCAAACACATAGCTAGTTAAGGTTAGCTTACCCGAATCTGACAACCTTTTCATCCCCGGCGTGACCTCTTTAACGGGACATCGTAGTCGAGCCATTTCTCGAGGTAAGGGTGTTCGTCAGTCGCCTTCCCGTCCATGAAATGGTACAAACACACATAAGAGCGCTTGGGTGGGCGCTTCAAATTTAGCGCCGTCATCCATTTCCTCAGGTGCTTCTCTTCTTTAGGTGGTGGGTGTAAATTGTAAAGTGCACCACAACACTCCGACCGCGTCAAAATGTGTTCGCTACATCGTTGGTGCAATTGTTTTTTTTTTTAATACAATTGTTATGCAGCCCCTAACTGAGCATATATCATACTTATCTTCGTTCTGCGATCTGTTATCTAGCCAGCCACTAGCTTAGGTACGTTACATCCGGTCCCTCAGCCGGAAGTAAGATGACAAAACGAGCGCAATGGCGGCACCGTTGTTGCCATGGAAAATAAGGTGAATTACTTTGTTTTTTTTTTTTTTTTTTTTTTTTTTTTTTTTTTCAAAATTTTATTATGAACAATGCACAGGACAATAGGTACAGAGAACACTACAAATACTGTGCAACCTGCACAACAAAAAAAGAAATGTACAGACCAGAGGATAATAACATTAATTTATAGAAGGGGAAAATTAAAATATATTCAGTTCCTTCAGGAGATGAAATGTTCTTGTAGCCTTCATATTTTGCATGTTTTCTATTGTTTTGTAATATGTTTTAAAGTCCAGATGAAATACATTAAAGCTAGGTTGTGAATTAGACCATTTACATTTGTGAATATGGTATTTTCCGAAGATAATAAACAGTTGAATAACAAAAATTAAATTTTTGGACAAACCACATAAATAAAAGTATAACATGACATCAAAAATATTGATTCTGATGTTTACATTCAATTTTGTGATTATAAATTCTTCCAAATCAGACCAAAATTTTTTTGTGTACATACAGTGATAAAATAAATGAAAAATAGTCTCCCTATTTGATTGGCAAAAGACACAAGACTCTTCTATGTTTATTTTAAATCTTCTTAGCGTATCTTTAACAGGATAAATTTGATGTAAAATTTTAAATGAAACTTCTTTTATTTTATTATTAATACAATATTTATAAATAATAGTATTTGCCTTTTCCCAATTTAAATCACCCATGGTTGAATACCAAAAAAACTTTGCAGCAGGTGGAACCGAGCATGAAATTTGATTTCTAATATACTTATTGGTGTATGCTTTCTTTGTAATGTCTGTATCTCCAATAAAAATTCTATTAACTTCAGCACTAACATCTGTAAATGATATGTGTTTTAGTATTTGAAGTGAACCTGTAGGGATTGCATCAAATACAACTGCGTATTCTTTTGGTGTCACTGGGAAGTTAAAGTTCTGAAGAAATTCTGAATATGACATGAGTAAACCATCTTTGTTCAATAACTGTCCTACCAACAGAATTCCTCTATCAAACCATGGCTGAAAAAACAGAGACTTCTTTTTATAAAGAATTTCTTTATTATTCCAAATAAAGTATCTATGTGGACTAAAGTTGTGTTTATATATCAATATCCAAGATAGAAGGGCTTGTTTGTGGAAGTCAGCTAATTTCAAGGGAATTTTATCAATAGAAAAATTACATTTCAGTAGAAAATTTATGCCACCAAGAGTATTGAACAGAAATGATGGAAAAGCGTTCCAAATGCTGTCAGGGCTTTTCAAGAATTCTATAATCCATTTAATTTTAAAAGTATTATTTATAGTATGAAAATCCAGCACTTCCAAACCACCTTGGTCTCTACATCCTGTGATAACATCTTTTTTTAGATAATGGGGTTTTTTCCTCCAGATATAATCATACAGTATTTTATCCAATTCTTTAATTGTATTTTTTGGGATATCCAGCGATAAGGCAACATATACAGAGCGTGATATACCTTCTGCCTTTGATATTAAGACCCTGCCAAATAGAGACAAGTCTCTCATTAACCATGAATTTAGTTTAGATTGTATTTTTTTAACAATTGGATCAAAATTTAATTTATGACGTTCCTCTTTATTTTTACAAATTACAATTCCAAGATATGTCACTTTTTCATTAATTGGTATTCCATCAAAACTGGCCAGATTGCAATTTTTCAGGGGGAACAAAACTGATTTATTAATGTTCATTACCAACCCTGATACATCACTAAATTTTTTTATACTATTTACTGCAGTCCCAATTTGGTTTCGGTCACTTAAAAAGATGGCTGTGTCATCTGCAAGTTGGCATATTTTAAACTTTTTACCAACAGCATTAATTCCTGAAAAGGGAGACATTTTTATGTGTGTAGCCATTGTTTGAGCAACTAAGAGAAACAAAAATGGAGACACCGGGCAGCCTTGTCTAATACCACGTGATATACTAAATCTTTCTGATGTGCCTGTTTTCAGTTTAACAGAACTAGAACATCCATTATATAAGGTTTGAATTGCCTTATGAAAATATTTACCAAAACCAAAAAAGGAAATAGATTTTAATATAAAGTTATGCTCGATGGTGTCAAAAGCTTTATAAAAGTCAATGAATAGTATGAAGCTATCATTTGGAAGGAGGTCACTGTAATCTATCATGTCTAAAATTAAACGTATGTTATTGCTTATGTGTCTTTTGGGCATAAAGCCAGATTGTTCTTCATCTATAATTTGATTCAGGCTATGTTTAAGTCTCTTTGCAAAAATTAAAGCAAATAACTTTGCATCATTGTTAAGTAAACTAATGGGTCTCCAGTTTTCAATGTGTAATTTATTCTTATTTGGTTTAGGAATTAAAGTAATCACGCCCTGTTTCATAGTCGGAGGAAGTTCACCTTTTTCAATGGCTTCTTCAAACACAGACAGCAGGAAAGGAGAGAGTTTATCATTAAATAGTTTATAAAATTCTCCCGTCAAGCCATCATTCCCGGGAGTTTTATTGTCTTTTAAAAGTTTAACACATTCCACCAGTTCAGGTAAGGAAATTCTTCCATCACAAATCTCTCTAAATTCTTCATTTATTTTCTTAGCATTTGTGGAGATGTTATTTAAAAAAGAATCTATGCCAGAACCTGTGGAAGCAGATGAGTATAAATCCTTATAAAAGCTAGAAACATGTTTTGAGATTAACTTATGATTATAGGTAATACTTCCATTGACTGACAAATTACTTATTGTATTATATTCAGCATTTCTCCTTTCTAATCCAAAAAAGTACTTTGTATTTTTCTCTCCTTTTTCAATCCATTTACATCTGGATCTCACAAAGGCACCTTTAGTTTTTTCTATGTATATGTCATCTAGTTTACTTTGTAATAAAATCAGATTTTCTTTCTCATGTTCATTAAGATTACCGTTAGATTTTATTTGTAAATTTAATATTGCTTTAATGACTTGTGATTCATTTTCTCTTTTTTGCTTTGCTAAATACTTCCCTTTTTTAATAGCCATCTTGCGAATTTCAAATTTTGTTAGTTCCCAATTTTGTCCATAGTTACCAGAATTACAGGCTTGTTTCCAAAATTTTTCAATGATCCTACTAATTTCTAGTTTAAAATCTAAGTTGTTAAGTAATGAATTGTTAAGTTTCCAGTAACTGGAAGTATTATTCTGAGAAAAACAATTGCTCAAGTAAATTTTAATAAGTATAAGTTTATGGTCAGTTAATATGGCTGGTTCTATCATCACATCTTTGACCTTATCTTCAAGGTCATTGGAAATGAGCCAAAAATCTATGCGTGACTGCAAAGACAGACTTCTATTGCTCCAAGTATACATTCTCTGTGATTTGTTCCTTTCACGCCAAATATCCATAAGTCCTAGACGCAAACATGTATTTCTAAGTTCACAATTTATGTTTGCAGGTTTTGGAGGCCATCTATCCAAGTTATCATCAAAAACTGTATTAAAATCACCTCCCCATAAGACCTTAGCTTCTGAAAATTTTAAATTAAGCTGACAAATTCTTGCCTCCACATTTTTAAAGAGAGTCTGATTTCTAATTTTGTCATTGGTGGCATAAATATTAACCATTATAAATTGTTTCTGTTCCAATTCACATACTAAAATAATTAATCTTCCTGAAACGTCTTTTTCACTATGTAGAATTTGCCCCTTAAAGTTTCCTTTTAAAATAGCCACGCCTGCTGATCGATTATCTCCATTCGAAAACCATATTTCACTCCCCCATTGGTTCTTCCAAAAAGATTCATCTGCTGCACATGCATGAGTTTCTTGAGTAAAATAAAAATCTGCATTTTTAGCTCTGCAGTACAAAAAAAAAGCTTTCCTTCTAAGTAAATCTCTTAAACCTCTGGCATTGACAGAACAAACATAAAGAGACATCCAGAAAAAAAAGACAAAAGTACTTGTTTAACTTTAGTGTTTTCTATAGGCAACAGGTCTCTTGCATAACTAAATTGAACTTTTGCATAAACCATCCTACTTTCACATTTGGGTTAAATAGACATATTACACTTTGGAATTATTTATCAAACTCTAAAGTCCCCGTAAAGCTTTTCTTTATCACGACAAAAGATAAAGCTGAAAAACTTTATAAACAAAATGTAAACATTTTCAAAACGAACTACCTGTTATAGAGTACATCTAAGTTGGACGTATTTCTCTGCCATCGATGAACGCTCTTGCCCCGCTGAAATAAGCGGCTTTGCCTTCTTTTCTGGCTTGGTCCACCGCGGGCCACAATCGACTCCTTGCTTCCTTGTCTGCGGCTGTGAGATCCTCCTTGAAGTGTAAGCCTCGAGTTTGCAGAAAGGGACTCTGCCTGGCGTGTTTCCAAATGAGATCCCTCGCCGTTCTTGAAATAAATCTGATGATGATCGGCCGTGGATTCCCCCGCTGATCCTCCGCGGCTCTGAGTCGGCCGAGTCGGTGTACGATGTCCACCGCCGCAGTCACTTCGTTCCTCTGCTCCTCTGGGACCACAGCTCTGCAGATCTCCTTCACTCTCTCTTTCACCTTTTCCGAGGAGTTTTCAGCCACCCCATGAAGTCGCAGGCACCACCTACGGCTGTATCGTTCCTGGTCGTTCATCCGCTGTTCCAGTTGTGCAGCTTTTTTCTTCATTTCCATATTTTCTTTTTTAAGACTTTCATTTTCATTTTTCAGACCCATGACATCAGAATGAATGGAGTTTAAACTTTCGCAGATGCTCTCAATTTCTTTGGAGTTATTCTTTATCATTATTTCCAGGTGGTCAGCTCGGTTATTGATTTTTTCTGAAAGAATCTGAATAATGTTGTTCTGGACTTCCATTAAGCTTGGCTCTGAAGCCGCGGCTGGGTCGACATTTTTTGTTTTTTTCGGTGCAGGGGTCTTACTTGGTGTACTAGGAGAAGATTCACATCTTCCTCCAACTTTACAGGCGTATGAATGAGTTTCCTCAATTTTTCGCTTTTCTTTAGCGTGGTCCACTTCCATCCCTTCCAGCGCAGACATCTGCTTTTTGACCGACATTTTCCTAGCAGACCTTTTGCAAGCTAACTTTTCAGAATTGTTCGACGACAGCGATAAAGTTCTGTTTTGTATGTTCAAATCGTCTTTCTAGGTTATTGTAACGAATCCATAAATTATTCAATTTATAATTGGGGGAAAATATGCACTACATACATAATTTTTGCAAGAAAACACGTTGCCGTACCTCCACTCAAGAAAAACGCCTTATCACTACGCCATCTTGGCCTCCTGAATTACTTTGTTGAACAGACCTGAGCGACAACTGATGACGTCACGTGCTCAGATTTGCTTGACCAATCGGCGGAAGGGGGCGTCTCAGGACCGCCCACATGTGGAAAACGAATTTTGAAGTCATTTATTCGTTTTATGCCTCTGAACTAAAAAACGAAAAATCAAGCCGAAATCTCGTTTTTCGTTTTTTTAAAAAAAAAACGAAAAACCAATAAAGGGGCCGTTTTCTCGTTTCTGCTTATTCCATTTCAAATTGGAAAACAAACTATCAAAACGTACACGGACCTTAAAGTCTAGTGTGACCGCGCCTTGAGACGGAGACCAGGAGTGCAAACAATGCCTGCTAATTAATATTCGGTTTAAACTGGAGATATGTCACTACTCTGAAATAAGGTCAGCAGCAACTCGTGTCACGTGGAGTAATATATGCCTGCTGACTGAGCATTGAGCCGAATCTTACCTACGATTCAAAAGAAGGGTCCATACGCATCAGCTTGGTAGATCCGGTGTTCATGATTCACTAGCCCAAGAGTATATGTAAAGATGAGGTGAGAGCAGCGGTTCCCTGCATCTGCAACCATAGAATCCCATTAGAGTATGAACTTTTCAGGAATAACGCAAATGAAAGACTGAATAAACAAATATTAAAGCATAGGATTAAAACAGCGAATCTCAAGTGTGCTAGACAGAGCTTTTTTTTTTTTTTATTATTATTTTTTTTTTTAAGAAATGCGAAAAATCTTTATCAGTATAAAGATTGTAGCGTTTATGATGAGCCTTAAAGTGCCTCATTACGAAGAAGTTATTCAGAAAATTGCATGCACTATGATCAACATCTTAATTATGCTGTGCAAGTCTGCTAGATAAACAAGCACGAAACGCCCAGTGCTTTATTTGAACGTGTAAGTATAAATCCTTGCAGATAATAAATTAATGCCCAGGCGCCGCAAGTGCATAGAACGAAATGATACTTATAATGCTGTAGACTTGTGAAGTGATGGAGGCGAGATGCCGAAGAGACCGGCAGCCTTAATTCTGTCTGCTGGTCCGGAGAGACTTCATTCGTGCAGATTCACGTGAGCGTACAGATGAATATTTGTTGATTGAGACCAAAGTCTTTCCAGGTGTTGAGACCCAAGCAGCACTGACGCGACATCTCGGAAAGCACCAGCGTTGCCAAGACCGTATTTTATTTTATTTTTTATTTTTTTTGTGGGATGCCTTTTCAGTCCTGGGTTTGAGGTGACCCCAATAGTGTTATATATAGCCCCTAGAATGTGAATTATACCGATAAATCCCTTTTGAACGCGATTGGGCTATTATTATTTTGATTTTTTTTTTAAATAGTAGTAACTGGCGGTTTTGAGAACCTGGCAACCCTGGCCTGGAAGCACACGGAACTCCGCCAATGTTCACATCCTCTGCCGAGAAAAGCTTGTAAATCATCCAACACAAACGACTGCAGATGATCGCCGCCACACGGAGCTAAGCCAACGATCCCGTGTGCATCTTAGAGGAACGTCAAACTCTAGATAGTTTGCGGGGCACGAACTTAATTACAGCAAGTAGATGAATAAACACAACAGCTTGAGCAAGTACAATCCCGTCGGAATCTGCGGTTGTTGTCGCGTTGGCATCTGCGAACTCAAACATGTGTAAGTACGATCTTTTATACAGGAGTATAAAGACGTGATTGGATAATGATGAAAGTAATTAATGACGAAGTGATTGAGTCTTCCTGGCAGAACTTAGGCTAAAGCTTCCATTTCTGCTCAGAATTTCCAAAAAACACAAGTGAAGAAGAAAAAAGAAACACTTGATACTAACACATGTAACGCGATCATCTGACATGAAACAGCATCAAAGCTGTAACGTTATGGAATAAAATGTTGACCGGTGAAGAGGTAATAATAAGCTTTGGGGTGTTGCCTGACTCCATCGATGTTTTGGTTATTCTGATTCCAATTCATAGTCTTTTTTCAACTTTTTGTTCATAATGTAATTTCTTTATTTTTCATGAAACTTACCCACATTAAAGTGTTTTTAAAAAGATTGTATGAAGCTAGAATAAAATGTTTTTGTTTACAAGCAGATACCCTGTTCTTTCTTTGGATGCTTTGTATTTTCATATATTCATATAACAAAATATATGCAAAGTAAAACCTAAATAGGGACATAGTAGTATATTTAAAGGATGATGTAAAGAAAACTTATGAGTATACTTGCAGTATAAAACTACTAAACTAGTAGTTTACTGACACTAAACGTCACTAAAGTTCACAGGCATCCAGTATGGTTTTCCAGCCTTGACCCTTACTCACAGAGATGGTTCCAAATTCTCTGAAACTTTCGATGATATTATGCGCTGTAGATGATGATAATTTCAAACTCTTTGCAATTTTTCTCTGAGAAACACCTTTCTGATATTACTCAATTATTTTCCACCACAGCATTGGGGGAATTCATGATCCTCTGCCCATCTTGACTTCTAAGAGACACTGCCACTCTGAGAGGCTCTTTTTATACCCAATCATGTTGCCAGTTGTCCTAATAAGCTGCAAATTGGTGATCCAGCTGTTCCTTATATGTACATTTAACTTTTCCGGCCTGTTATTGCTACATGTCCCAACTATTTTGGAATGTGTAGCTCTAATGAAATCCAAAATGAGCCAATATTTGGCATGACATTTCAAAATGTCTCACTTTCAACAATTGATATGTTATCTATATTCTATTGTGAATAAAATATAAGTTTATGAGATTTGTAAATTATTCCATTCCATATTTACTCACAATTATATTTACTCAGGTTTGTATACTGCTATTTCATAAGGGTAAGGCTCAGACCAATTAGTGTTCTGTTTTCTGTGCAAGTGTTTTCAGGTGTGTGTAAGTGCCTAAAATTGCCAGATGAGTTTTGCAGTTTGAACAGAGTGTTTTCCCAATGAATATAGGTGATTTCGTTTTTGAACAAAGGCAATAATTGTGTTACAGAATTGCAAATAAAGTGATAAGTTTACAATATCTTTTAGTTATGGTTACACTGTGTTTAAGGTGTTAAGATATTAAGGCTTTGGTCTAAGCATTCAGTTTTAGTGTGTAAGCAATGGGCAAAAACTGTAACATAAAACTAAAATGTAGTGATCCAAAATTTTGATATTTATAGGGATTGTTCAAAAACCACTCAGAAAATGCTTTCATGTTATGCTGTGAAGATGACAGTACACAAATACTGTACACAAATGTAAGATCTTCAAAAAGCCATTTATCATAAACCATGAGGCAAGGAAATCTTTGTTTAAAAAAGGACACTAAACTTTTCGCTATTCATATGATTCTGAGTTAGCTCCTTTCTTTTGGATTGAGAGTAATGTAGACTTTTTCCACTGAACTAAATTCAATACAATTTATCAGGAATAAATGAAATCCTGTGCTCAATTTTAACTGTACATGTTTACTATTTGTTTTGCAGCCGGTTAGGGTGAATTTGCTATTAATATAGATATATGCCTGTCCAAATAAATAAATAAGAAAATCGGTCCTGATTTGTTAACCTAAACTTGACATTAACTGTAAACTTTTCTCTCAGATCTAATTGGCTGATCTGAATGTTGATCCATGACTAACAATGAAGCAGATCCAGGAACAGATTAACTCAATACATTAGAATGCATACATTAAAAATGTAATTTATTTTTCTTAGTAGATACTTTTACAAATGTGCAAATGCAAAATATTCACATATTAACTTTCCTGCAATAAATTTCCTCCGACATTGTCCGAGTTGTGTAAAATAATAAGGTAGTTTCACATTCTGCAAAGAAGGAAAAAAAAATACTAATGCTAATGCAAATATACAAATATTATGTGAATTTAAACATTTTCTTTCTACTAAATCTAAGACAGAGACACTTGCATGCATTTCATGAGAAAAAGAAAAAAAAATCTGTTTTAATCTTAAAACACTTAAAATAATGCATATGTATGTGCATAAACCTTTTATGAAAAATTATGTTTAACATTTTAATATTTTATTTTATTTATTTATTTACAGTTGGAGTGGATGGGGACATTAAGAATTAATCATTAAGTGATGCAGATCACTTAATGTGTGTTCAGTCAGTTTTCAGGTTTCCAGCAGCAGTCACAAAAACCCACGAAGACAATCACCAGTGTGCTGAAGATAGAGATCAGGACATAACCTGATAACTGAAAGACAAACAATGCAGATAATGGATTTAATATTCCTGTTCTGATATATACAGGATAACCCCACACAGTACATGATATTTACCTGAGACCAATGAATATATGTGCGCGTCATATCTTGTAGAATTGTTTCATTTCGTGTCTCTTCAGTAGGTTTACACCAAGACCTTTTGAGATGATTATCAAACTTATAAACTCCATTCCAGTCTGTCATTCCACAAGCAACATAATCACCATCAAGTAAAAATAAGACGATCCACATTACAGGTGGAATCAGACAAGATAAAAAAGCATTAAAACAGTTATTTTCATTTGTGTTCTCATTCTTCTCGATACACTTACTCCCACAGCAACACCTACGTCTAAAAGGTCTTAAAAGGAGATACATTAAAGCAAACGTAAAAAGTGCAGGTCCAATTAAAATGAATGATGTTACCAGTTTATTCAGATCAGATCGACACGGGCATATAAATAATTCCTTTTCAATCAACTCCTCCAATCCAAGTAACAGAAGGCTCAATGGAAAAGAGCTGAAAACTTTATATTCAGAGAGTAAATTATGTATTTCTTTAGTTGTTTTTGAGGGAAGTTTTGATGCCGTTTCCGGTGTACTGTCGACCCCTCGCATTATTGACAAACAATGTTCTGTTTTAACACAATAAAGCTGTTTTGAAACAATCAGTAATGTAGAAAGTGTTGTATAAATAATGGTGACTTGACTTTTGGCTACTTCTATCTCTTAAAGTCTGTATTCCGGTTCACAGGATCTGTATATGGTGCCAATTCCTTTAAATGAAGAACATAAAAATTACTTGTTATATCTGTATAAGGAAATCATTGTTTAATTAATATGCAAACTGTCAACACTGCAGAGCAAAAATTTGATTTTATGTTTGTGTATAAGCTTTATGAAACAAGGTTACATCATGTAAGGAAGCCAAAATACAGTATATCCCAAAATAGCATTTCTATAACAAAAGTAACACGTAAACTGATATAATGCTTTTACAATGTTAGATTTTACCACAATTATTGGATCAATAAATTATCAAGAAACATACAAAAATCCACAGCAACCAGATACTCAAATATCTTTTATATCACACTTACCTGTAACACAAGAATACTCCTGTGAGCCTGATCTTTTGTTCAGCAGTCCAAAGATTGTAGTCTGAAATTTGATCAGAGAAAGCTTTCTTTTTTTCACTTTGTGTATTAATATGTCAGCTCCAGATTTTAGTTTTGGAAAATATTTACTTTTTTAATATTTAATATTTAAAACAGTGAAGACATCAGTGATGGCAAGCTTGTCCTGCAGCTGGTTTAGAATGGTTTTCAGTAAAGACATGCCAAAAAGTAGTATACTTCAAGTTCAAGTTTATTTTACTAAGAATACTTAAGTAAAGTCCAAGTATATTTTTAAGTATACTTTATGTACAGTAGCAAGTATATGAAGTATATGTCTACTGTTTCAATACTCCTTGGGACTAAATTGGCCCACTTTCTAGTATATTTAAGTATACTTTAAGTATCAGTAGCAACTTTGAGTACACAACAAGTTTACATCTATGTTTTTAGTTTGCACTGCAATTATACTAAAGTGAACTTATAGGTTTAATGATAATTTACTAATTAAATACTTTGTACACTTTGAAGTATAGTCTCAGTAAACTACTAGTTTAGTAGTTTTATACTGCAAGTATACTCATAAGTTTTCTTTACATAATCCTTTAAGTACACTACTATGTTCCTATTTAGGTTCGAATTTGTATATATTTTGTTATATGAATATCTTAACCTACAAAGCGTTCAAAGAAATAACAGGGTATCAGCTTGTAAACGAAAAACATTTTTATTCTAGCTTCTTCTCTGTCTCAGCTCCACTATTGTGGAATGCTCTACCAAAGACTTATCTTTTTAAAGTTGCTTACAGTAACTGAGTATGTCTATACAGTTTTTTTTTTTTTTTTATTGTGTGTTTATTGCTGTTATTTTATTATGCATGTTGTTGCACCATGAAACTGGATTATGAAACATATGCTTGTTGTTGTTACCCATGCTCATAATTTTAGCGCTTTGGATTATAATAATAATAATAATTCCTTACATTTATATAGTGCATTACTAGGTGCTTTACTAGGCACTCAAAGCGCTTTACATAGAAAAGCACATGATAAATAAAATGCATTATTATTATTATTATTATTATTATTATTATTATTATTATAAGAAAGAAATAAAGCCAGTATTATATGATACTACTGCCATCATCTTGATATTCCATTGAGTTTATTTAAAAATGAATATACATTTTTAGACTTACTCTGGTCTTGTCTTTCAGGATGTATTGTCTGTATCTTTCTGATCCTTCATCAAAGTTTCAATGTGGCTGTGCTGCACGTCTCAACCGAAAAGAGACAGGAAGTGTTCAGTTTATCTAGAACATGCGTTGCCAGTACACAAGATCATTGCAAATGTGAGAAAACACACCACCAGTAGTGGCTCCTTACTGTTAATTTAGGTGGGGCAGATTCTGGGTCATAGCACTCATGTATAAAAAATATTGTAAACTTTATAATCTAATCTTTTAAAACGTGGAAAAAAATTTGGCAGAGATGTCCTTGCATTATCCTGTGGGTGACAAATTAATTATGATTGACAGTCTCAAAGAACACACACAAAATGCTGTAATAAAATTGCATTTATCACCTCCAAATATTGATTTACAATGTTACAAGTTGTGGAGCAATTTGAGTGAGGAAAGATGATCACGTCTACTCTCAGAATAATAATAAAGCAAAGACAACATAACAATATAAAGGATAGTCATGTGAGCACATTTAAACTAAATAATTTATATTTTTGTAATTTGATCCACTCCTCCAAAGAAAATAAATTAGGAGTAAAATTTGCATATGTGGTTTCAACAGCCAGATACATTAACACTTGCACAAATGCATTGCTGATCATGGTTTTGAGTGTCAATACATTTGCTCTTTACATAATAAAATGGATGTAGTGTATGAGTTACAGCCATAATGTCCTGACACAGCACAGAATCTATAGTAAAACTGGATCCACACTAGATTAAATTGGTAGATTTAGCAGCAATCACTAACCTTTCTTTTCTTTACATTATTGCTATGGAAATGACAATGAGGTTTCACCAAGCTTAATTGCAGCACTTCATAAAAGCTAAAAATAGCCACCATTCACGCAGACATAAATGTGCAAATTAACTGTGTGAAAGTCTACAAGGCTAAATAGGATTGAGACGTTCAGTTAATCCTTGATAGGTATATAGGTTTGAGTGTTTGTGTACATTAATTGATTCATGTGCCATTCAAAAGACTATTGTTGGAGCTCCTCCAGATCATCAAAGATCCTCCACCAAATTTCAAAGTTGGTGAGCTTGTTGAATTCTCCAGGGAAGTCTGGCCTACTGGTTAGGAAGTCGGACCCGCAATCGGAGGGTTGTGAGTTTGAGTCTCGGGCCGGCAGGAATTGTAGTTGGGGGGAGGGTAATAATAATAATAATAATTATTATTATATATACATATCAGTTTCACATTAATCAATAAAGTATACTGTCATGCCCTCTGTCTGATCACCCTGTTCTTCGTTGATCCAACTTTGGTGTGCGTGTTCTGTATGTCTGCATGTCATGCACACATGCTGTTTTGTTTTGGTCGTTCATCTTGCACCTATATGTTTACGCAAGGACATTGAAGTCTCAAATTTTTCTATTGGACCTTTTTCCTTATTTCCCGGCCTGTTTCTGTTTGTTTGAAGGAGTTTTTCTTTTGGACTTATTAAATAAATTGGTCTCATATTGAAACCTGCATCTGTGTCCGGTTTTGTTCCTGACAGAACAATCTGGCCAAGATGGACACAGCAGGCGCAGATTCTGTCAGAACCACAGTCACCCAGCAGGGAGTTCTTTTGGACCAGCATGAAGCCAGACTGACGAACACCACAAGTGGCTGAGCTGACCACCCGCATCCAAGAGCTGCAACGAGAGGCTGCACAGGGTGGTGCAGTCCACCATCTTCCTCGCCATGAGCCTGAGCCCCGATGCAATAACCCACCACCCTATGATGGGGAGCCCGATTCCTGCCGGTCTTTCTTGTCCTAGTGTTCCATGGTGTTTGCCCTGCAGCCACGCACATACGCGCTTGAGTCGAAAGTGGCTTTTGTATTGACTCTTCTAACAGGGAAGGCTAGAGACTGGGGAACATCCATCTGGGAGACTTAAGCTCCCTGTTGTGTTTCTTTTAAAGATTTCCACCAGGAGATGGAGAGGCTATTTGACCGCTCTGCCAGAGGTCAGTAAGCGGCCGACCAGCTAGCACGGCTCCGTCAGGCGGATCACAATGAATAGCACAGTGACGGACTATGCTATTCATATCAAGACTCTGGCAGCTACCTGTGACTGGAATGAGCAGGCCTGTCGGACTTGCCACGCGACTTTGATGATCTTATTAATATGGCATTGCGGATTGAAGGTCACATTCGCCGCCGCCGTCAGCGCCTGGTAATTCATCCGTCCTGGAGTATGTTTGCCCCACAGACTCCTTGAACGTCTCCCTAGGGCTGAGCCTGTATTGCGGCAAATCAGGTCACTTCGCGACAGGCTGTCTGTTAAAAGTCAAGGCTCGCCAGTAAAGAGGGGGATCCTGGTGAGCGCTCCCCCTTTATTGCATCCCCCTCGCATTCTCCTTCCTGTCTCAATTCATTTTGGTGATGTTTCTAACTCCTGTGCAGCACTGGTTGACTCAGGAGCCGAGGGCAACTTTATGGACAACTCTCTAGCCACCCGTTTGGGGATTCCTGCCATTCCTCTTCCTGAACCTATTCCTTCCCATTCATTGAATGGCACCTTAATCACCACTGTTTCCTATGCTACTCGTCCTGTCAATCTTATAGTCTCGGGCAATCACTGTGAGGTTACCACGCCGTACCTTCTTGAATCCCCTAGTGCTTCCATAGTTCTGGGGCACCCGTGGTTTGTGCAACATGGCCCTCACGTGGATTGGTCTAGCAACTCTGTCTTGTCTTGGAGTAAGTTTTGTCTTGCATCTTGTTTGGGTGCTGCCTCTTTTCCTGTGTCTGTGTGTCCTGTCTTGCAGGTGGAGGATGCTGATTTGAAGGGGATCCCGGTGGAGTACCACAACTTGTTTAGTAAGGTGTTTAGTAAGTCCCGGGCCACCTCCTTACCTCAACATCGCCCTTACGATTGTGCCATCGAGCTCCTCCCAGGCACTTCTCCGCCCAAGGGTCACTTGTTTTCCCTTTCAGGTCCTGAAAGAGAGGCCATGGACAAGAACATTAATTAATCCCATAAAAGCCAGTCTCATCCGACCCTCTTCATCTCCTGCAGGTGCCGGGTTCTTCTTTGTCAAGAAGAAGGACGGCTCCTTGTGTCCTTGTATAGATTATCGAGGCCTTAATGACATCACTATTAAGAACAGGTACCCCTGCCTCTTATGTCATCTGCCTCTGAGCTATTGCAGGGAGCCAAGGTCTTCACCAAGCTAGACCTTCAGAATGCCTATCACCTGATTCGCATATGTGAGGGGGAGGAGTGGAAGACAGCCTTCAACACACCCACGGGACACTTTGAGTGCGACTTGTTGAGAGACATGGTGAATCGCTTCATCTTTGTGTATCTTGATGATATCTTGATATTTTCCCCATGACTGCAGGTACACACTCAGCATGTTCACCAGGTGCAACGTAAAGCTGGTTCACCAGGTTCAACAGCTGCTGGAGAACCAGATTTATGTTAAGGCAGAGAAGTGTGTCTTCCATGCCCAGTCGGTTCCATTCCTGGGGTTCGTTGTTTCTGCGGGAGAGATTGGAGCGGACCCCTGTAAGGTAAGAGCCGTTGCCGAGTGGGTGCGGTCCTATCTCAGTGGTCGCATGAGGATGTAAAGGTGCATCCCTGTACTTTCTTCTTCTTCTGAGTCCCCCAGAATGGAATTACGACATAGGTAATCGGGAGTTGTTGGCAGTCGGGCTGGCTTTGGGGAAGTCGCCACTGGATGGAGGGCACAGCTCGGCCCTTCCTGGTCTGGAAGGATCACAAGAACCTCAAGTATATCCATTGAGCCAGGAGGCTCAGCTCCTGACAGGCTTGCTGGGCCCTCTTCTTTGGCTGGTTCAATTTCAGCTTATCATAAAGGCCCGGGTCCAAAAATGTTAAGCCAGATGCTCTTTCTCGCCTCTTTGAGGCTCCTCTGGAGGAAGAGTCAGCTGAAACCATTTTGCCCTAAGAGGTGGTGGTGGCATCCCTCTCTTGGGACATCGACAGACGAGTAGTGGAGGCCCTACTTAAGGGGTCTGTGCTGAAGGGGGGTCCAGTGGGTAATCTGTATGTTCCCACCAAGCTGCGCTCTGAACTAATCCAGCGGGGTCACTCGTCCAGGCTGGTCTGTCATCCAGGAGTCAGGAGGTCACTGGCTGCCATCCGTCAGTGATTCTGGTGGCCATCCATGGCCAAGGATGTCAGGCAGTTCGTGGCTGCCTGCCCGCTGTGCGCTCAGTACAAGACTTACAATTTGCCTCCTGTTGGTTTGCTCCACCCGTTGCCCATCCCTTCTCACCCCTGGTCACACTTGGCCCTTGATTTTGTCATTAGATACACACAAACACAGAAATATATAAAGTTTAGAATATTTTTCACATAAAAAGCGAAAATCACACTAGCACTTTAGTCCTTGTGTCCCAGAACGTGATGTCTACCTCTAGACAAACCTTGGTTTTTATGTACTATAATTAAAATGTTCAGTTGTTCAACAATCAATCAATCAATCAATCATTTTTAAAGAACAGTTACTATTTATACAAAGTATAAGCCAAATGTAGCTAATAAAAATACTGATAACATAGTTAATTAAACCGTTCACAAAGTATTTGCATTTAAAGTCACCGGTGAACAAATTATAGATAAACATGAAAAAATGAAAATAGCTGGAGTTGTGGAAACAAGCTCAAGGACTGGGCAATGCAGTTAGGAGTGTTGATAATTAGTGTTGAAAATTTTGATAATTAACTACAGAAATTCTTATTTATAATCACATGGGGAAAATACATAAAAGTGATACAATAAAATGGCAACCAATTTAATTATATTTTTAATCGTTAAAAATAAATCACCTTTCAGATTAGTCTGACAAATGTCAGAAAATAAAATACATATGTAAAATATATTAATAATAATAATAATAATAATAATAATAATAACAATTATTATTATTATTATTATTATTATTATTATTATTATTATTATTATTATTATTAAGTGAACAATAACATACAGAGGAACATAAAAAAACTCCCCTACCACAAAAAGTGAAAAAATGTTCTACCCTGATTTACAATATGAAAACCATGTAACCAGGAGAACAGGGAGCTAGACGCTTTAATCTTCTAGATGGCGCTAGGGGAACCCCTCCAGCATATCTGAAGCATGAATGAAAAAATTACAATGAAATTGAAATTTTCAGGTGTAGCCCATAACGTAAACAACAATGCAACTGTGAGTATGAAAGGGCACCTGTGGGATACGTCGTCCACTTCTTTGTCTGTGGAAAAAAAAAAGTTGTTCTCTGTTCTCATGGAACCATGGTAACCTCCTTCAAATCCCTTCTATTCCTCTTCATATCTCTCCTGCTCTTGCCAGAACGGGGAGGAGAAGCATGGGTTTCCACACTTCTTCTCTGAACCTCTCTGCAGTCCACAGATGACCTAGGGTCCCCCAAGGTTTTAGGCGTAAATCCAGGACGGCGCTGTATAATTTTTTTTTTGACACACAACCAGCCTGACCCATAGCTGCATACGCCCATATGCCATTCATCTTAGATGTCATTCGCAGAGTCTTCGACAGCATTGGTCGGAGTGTTCAACTTTGATGTTTCTCCCATTGAAAGATAGTTTGCCAACATCTTTTCTATGAGAGGCATCGTGAAATCCCTCCATGTTCACATAATTTGCACAGTGAAAAAGATGAACGGGAGCTGAATATGGATTTCTCCAAGACCTTTCCACCTCGGTGTGCAGTTCTGGCAAAAACAGAAGACTCATTGGAATTGGGTGATTATGACCAGCAATGCAAAAATGCTCATCTATCCCACTGCGAGCGAAATTTGTCTTTTTGTGTTTCCAAGAAAGACTTAATCTCTGTTGCACTTGCCATAACCTCTAACAATTCATTGTATGGAGGCAGGCTGAGAGGGTTCTGATGCTTTATTTTCCTCCTCATCAGCTCCATCCTGCTCTTCTCTTGCATTTACCAGAGCACTATCTGCTTGATCAGATGATCATAAAGAAAGAACATCCACATCCACCCTCGTCGGCTGCAGAAGAACGAGAAAGAGAAATAACTCATTCAAAATCCTCCACCAGCTAGACCAGTGAGCCCCATCTCAGTCTTCGCTGTGCCTCGGCTGCAGCAGGTCTTAAACCACAGGGTGGCAACACTTTTCCTAATTCCCTCGAGAAAAGGGACAAGTGAACGGAGCTTTTTAATAGAAAAGCTCTCGCAAGCCACACATTCTGCTCCCTCGAGAACAGAACGTGCATGATCCTCTACAAGACAAAAAAACGCACATATCGTGTGAAGACAGGTGAACACACTTTTTAAGGTGCTTGTCAGAGGATGTTTTCATATTGCCTTTTACTTTTACTCATGCTTCAAACAAAGGGATCTCCTGAGGACAAAGAAGAGGATTATGTATTCTACAGGTGCCCTTTTATACTTGCAGATGTGTTATTGTTTATGTCATGGGCTAAACCTGCCAATGTCAAGTTCATTGTCGTGTTTTTATTCATGATTCAGACACCGGACATGCTGGAGGCGTTCCCCTAGAGGACGCAGTGTGGAGTTCCCTTTCAAAAGGGAACACTCTGTAATATTTTTTGTAAATATTAAAATTACATTTCATGTAGCATAATAATTTCCATGTAATTCAAATAATTACAGTTGTACTGTAAACTTACGATACGATAGCTGAGAGGCACACAATTATATAAAAAGGTATGAGGTTTCTCACAAACAGCACATACATACAGTACATATGTTTCTGTTAAGTTTATTGTTATTATTATTATTTTTTGTATTACAATTGTGGTGAAGAGTTGAGCCTGTGGTTAGGTTGAGAATGGAAACCAAAACTTAAAGGCCATATATACTGCATGTTTTTATATTTATATGCAAGTATTGTGAGTCTTTTGGATAACTATGTTAGTAGCTACATTTTAGTGTATTTTATAGTTGTTATTTTTTTCTTAATTACTCCCTAATTATATGTTGAAAAATATCAATATTTATAAGATAACATTGAGATAGTTTAAGGCAACTGGAAATGTACTTTTTATTTTATGGAAACTTAAAACATTTAAAAACATCACTTAAATGTTTTTGTGTAATCTTTTACAGTCTTATTAGTTCTGTGAATTTATAGGGTTAACAGTGCAGTTTTCCCACACAGAAACCAGTTATTTTAAATTGTACTAATATTTTCACAATATAACTTTTTATACTGTATTTTTAATCAAATATTTTCTTCAGGGGTAAGCAGAAGAGACTTCTTTCCAAAACCTTAAAAACTGTCCCTCCCTCAAACTTTTGAACATTAGTGTACTATGTTTAAGATTTGACTTGTGACAGGTCTTCTGAGATTCTGACAGGTGGTTCACTACAACTCTGCTGGGCAGCAGTAGGCCATCGGCATGGAATAATGGAACATAACATCTTTTCAGGTTTATTAGAAGGAAACAATCAAGAGCTTGTGCAAAAAAATAAACATAAATGAATAAATAAATAAAAGGAGGAAGAAGAAAAATATTTTGAATATAGAACATTAAAGATGTCAAATATTTAAGAGACTTCATGTAAAAGATTTAATTCTACAATGTAAAAAAATGTTTAAATATAAAATGGTTTGAATTTCTATTGCTGCTCACTTACAGTATATATTTCTGAATATATTGTTATGGACATTTAAAAAAACTGACTTCAATCTATAATAAAGATATTGAATTTATGTACAGTCAAACAAAACAAGTATATGGAAAACAACACAAAAACTGAAATCAACAAATTTTTTTAGGAAAAACTATCCTAAGAGAAGAGATAGTGAAAGAATGAAAGAAAGAATGACACTGGTCAGCTATAGTGACGCCTGCAGGTGTATGGCTGTACATGCGTACCATGAGCGCTCAGACAGACCTGAGATTTGCCTCGCAAACATTTCAGCTATTATTAGGCTATAGGCCTGTGTGTCCCGTGTTTCTATAGACTGAACCAGCCATACCATTAATTATGAATTTACCAGTCTTTTGCATGACAAAGTCAATTTCTGCATATAAATATAATGCCAAATATAAGCAGAAAATGTATAGGCTACGCACTACAGTACTACAATTAATTTGTTGTTTAATTTACAAATGGGAAAACAATGAATTCATGACAATGTTTTACTTTCACGCTACCCGTAAAATTTAAAGTATAAAGTATAGTACAGACCAAAAGTCAGGAAACATTACTATTTTTAATGTTTTTGAAAGAAGTTTCTTCTGCTCATCAAGCCTGGATTTATTTGATCAAAAATACAAAAAAAAAAAAAAAAAAAAAAAAAAAAAACAGTAATATTGTGAAATATTATTACAACTTAAAATAATAGTTTTCTATTTGAATAATAATTTATTCCTGTGATGCACAGCTGAATTTTCAGCATCATTACTCCAGCCTTCAGTGTCACATGTAACATCCAGTCTATCACATGATCATTTAGAAATCATTATAATATTCTGATTTATTATGAGTGTTGGAAACAATTCTGCTGTCTAATATATTTGATGAATAAGAAGTGAGATCGACTTGGGTAAACTTTGTGGCATGGTATTATTAGACCTCCAGAAAGCATTTGATACCGTTGACCATCAGATCTTGCTAATTAAACTAAAAGCTCTAGGTTTTAACAGTATGGCATGTGAATGGATTCGATCATACTTGACTGAGAGGTATCAAAGAGTTGATATTAACAGCACTCTGTCTGAAGCTAGAGAAATAATGTGTGGGGTGCCTCAGGGTAGTGTCCTGGGCCCATTGTTGTTTCTCTTGTATATAAATGATATGAAATATGTTTGCAACTGTAATCTTTTTCTCTATGCAGATGATTCAGCCTTGGGAATTAACCCATAAGGACAAAGAAGTTATTGAGAACCATTTAAGTGAGGAGTTAAATAACATAAGTGAATGGCTGATCGAGAACAAATTGTCTTAGCTTCTGGGGAAAACCGAATCTATTCTATTTGGTTAAAAAATATGGTTGAGTAGGACTCCTGAGCTCAAAATTCTGTTGGTGGCACCCAGATTGAAGCTAAAAATTGTGTAAAATATTTAGGCTGTGATTTGGATAGTTCTGTGAGTGGAGAAAGTATGGGTCAAATGGTTATTATAAAAGTGAACCAAATAATTAAATTCCTGGCACGTAAGGCTCAGTTTCTAAATACAGAAACATTAAAAATGTTAGCAAATGCTTTAATTCAGCCACACTTCGATTATGCCTGTATTACATGGTACAGCAGCACCCCAAAGAGGATAAAAGTTCAACTCCAAATGGCACAGAATAAATTAGTCAGGTTGATTTTAAACCTCAACTATAGGAACCATGTCGGCTCTCCTGAGCTTAAGAAATTAAAATGGTTGACAGTTGAAAACAGGGTTAGACAGTTGAAACTGAGACTGACACGAAAGATTTTGTAAAATAATCTTTAAAATACTTTGGCTCATTCAAAGTATTTTAAAGATTATTTTAAGCTTATTAGGAACTCTCATAGCTATTCAACTAGAGGTAGTGCCACAGACATAGTTCCTTGTAGATTTAAGAGCTGTTCGGGGCAAAACACCTTCTTGCACACTGCAGCAATGGAATGGAACAAAATCCCAGTTGAGATTAAGTTAAGCCAGTCAGACCATTGTTTTAATAGAGCATGTGGTGAATGGTTGCTAAATGCTAATTAGATTTAATTTTTTATGTGATCTTAAGGAATATTTATTATTGAAGTGTATGTATTTGTTTATTTTATTTAAATTTTTCGGATATGATTGAATGTATAAGGTACCTTAGTCATCTGTAGCTTGCCTGACCATCTTTATCAGACTACAACGAGGACCACAATGGAAATAAGTTTTTAACTTTCTTGTGTTATCCTCGACAGTTCTGATTAATGTATAATGTCACTGTGATGAATTCATGTTATGCATTTATTTTTTACTGTCTAATAAATCAAATCAAATCAAATCAAAGAAAAGGTTAAAAAGAACTGCATTTATTCAACAACAACAAAAAAAAATTCTAATAATATATATTCTAATAATATTTTTTCTTTACTATCACTTTGTATCAATTTAACACATCCTTGCTGAATAAAAGTATTGATTTTATTTAAAAAAAAAAGAAAAAAAATACTGACCCCAAATTACTGACCAGTAGTGTAAATTAAATATTTATATTTTAAAAACATAGCTTTTTTTTATTATTTTATTTTATTCATCAAAGTATACTAAAAAAGTATCACATGTTCTGAAAAATATTAAGCAGCAGAACTCTTCTCAACTTTGATAATGAATCATCATATTAGAATGATTTCTAAAGAATCATGTGATAATGATCCTAAAAATTCAGCTTTACATCACAGAAATAAATGATAATTTAAAGTATAATGAATTTAAAAACAATCATTTTAAATTGTAATAATAAATTGTAATTTTTGGTCAAATAAATGCAGGCTTGATGAGCAGAAGAAACTTCTTTCAAAAACATTAAAAATAGTAATGTTTCCAAACTTTTGGTCTGTACTGTATATATATATATATATATATATATATATATATATATATATATATATATATATATATATATATATATATATATATATATATATATATTTACACACACACATTTTTTATCATGTCTGTGAGGCAATTCCCTAAGGTTCATTAATTATAAAGCACTCATGTTCTAGACCGAGAATGATGTATTACTATTACCTTTATGAGAAGAAATTACTGTGTATTTTAAGTTCCATTTTAAGTCCACTTTTTTGAACAAAATATGCTCCAAAGCTTTTTCTAAATTAACTTAATATATATATATATATGAAATATGATCCGAAACAGTTGTATAAGTTTTTTTTTCGGGGGAAAATGCTGAAATGCTGGTCCCCTTAGTCAAGTCATGTCTCATTCAAAACAATACATTTAATCGTTGTTAGCTCATAAGACACATAAAAGCTGATGCCATTTGATGAAACTGACATCAGAGGTTTTGTAACCTATCTCCTACAGACCCTTGGGCTTATGTTGTTCATCGCCATGTCATTGGGTTGATCACTTCCAAAATCTAGCAGACCAAGCTGTCCGGCTCTCTGGATCACTGGATCTGCACTTCTGAGGTCTGCTGATCCTCCACTTTTGCAGCTGTCACAACACACAATTATTGCGAATATGCAGAAGAAAATAGCCAGACCATAACCTACAGTCTTGAGATAAAACACACACACACACACACACACACACAAATACAAATAAATAAATATATAGATTTGTAACTATCATTAACTATTAGTCATTATCATTTGATCATAATTGCTGTCATGATCCGTAGAAAAAATAAAAAAAAAACTTTATTTTAAATATAATTAAAAGATTAAATATAATTAGATTATAATTAAAATCTTTGCTGACTGTCTAGAAATTTGAATGATCAACCGAAATGCAATGAAACATTCTGCAAATTAAGCATATCCCATTAGTTTAAAACTTTCTTTAAGAAATTCAGAAAAATATGTAAAGCACAAAAATATAATGCGGTAAAAATCCTATGATGATTACCTTTGATATAGAAATGAATTCTTGTGTCTTGTCGTAATAATAAGTCTCTGTTTTTCCTTGAGTCAAATTGTTGGGTTTGCACCAATTGAAACATTTTTCTTTATCACAGGCATATCGTCCTTTCCAGTCTGTGAGTCCACATGCAAAATAATCACCATCAATAAAAAATATACAGATCCAGACAAGGCATGGAATCAAACTAATTAAAAAAGCTTTACAACAATGTTTATGTTGATATTTACAAGGCCTTATTAATAACAACATTATAACCAAAGCAAACATAGTAGGAGCAATGAGGATAAGTGCTGAAATAGCTATATTCCACCAACTGCTGCATGGGCATGAAAATTTAATATCCATAATCGCCTGCAAACCGATTAACAAAAAGCTTAGTGGAATTGAGGTTACAATACTCATTTTGGCCAGCTGGCCCCCAAATATGTTTAAAAAAGGTAAAAAAGGCATCTTCCGAGGTCTGCACACGGTAACTTTGACTGATGACCTTGTTGGTTTTCCTGGTTGGGAGAGAGAAAGAAAGAGTAAATTCAATGTTGTTCAGATCCCTTTAATCAATCTTCAATAATATCAGTTCATATGCCTGGAAGGGGACTGGCTAAGTTCACTTATTTATTTATTTTTTCAATAGTATGATATGGTCACAAAGAAGTCTGTATTGCAATGCAGTACAGTGAGTCAAGTTGTGGGACAGTTGTGGCCTTATGGTTAGTGTTTCACTCTCCAAACCAAAAGTTGTGGGTTTGGGTCTCAGTTGGTGATGCCCTCAGCTAAGGAACTTTCTGGTCAACTAGTAGTCATTTTCATTCATTTGAAGCATGTGTGTGTGTGTGTGTGAGTACAGGTGCATCTCAAATTAGAATAGCATGTAAAAGTTCATTTCAGTAATTCAACTCAATTTGTGAAACTTGTGTATTAAATACATTCATTGCACACAGACTGAAGTAGTTTAAGTCTTTGGTTATTTTAAATGTAATGATTTTGGCTCACATTTAACAAACTGCTGATCTGACAGTTGTCCAGAAGACAATCACTGACACCCTTCACAAGGTGGGTAAGCCACAAACATTCATTGCCAAAGAAGCTGGCTGTTCACAGAGTGCTGTATCCATGCATGTTAACAAAAAGCTTAGTGGAAGGAAATAGTGTGGAAGAAAAAATGCACAAACAACTGGGGGAACCTTAGCCTTAAGAGAATTCTCAAGCAAAATCGATTCAAGAATTCACAAGGAATGGACTGAGGGTGGACAATGTCAGAGGCGCCTAACCTGGGCTAAGGAAAAGAAGAACTGGACTGTTGCCCAGTGGTCCAAATTCCTATTTTCAGATGAGAGCAAGTTTTGTATTTCATTTGGAAACCAAGGTCCTAGAGTCTAGAGGAAGGGTGGAGAAGCAAAAAACCTTAGAAGAAACCTTTACAAGAAAGACGGACAACTTGACAAGACAGATGCAATTTGTTAAATGTGGCGCGCATCTGTAAAATACACGGGCAGTATGACTAATCTGATATCTCACTTGAAGTGGCACCACAGTGTTGTTGTGGAAGCGTCTGCCACTGCACCAGCATCCCCTGCCTCCAGTTCTGACTCACCTGTAGCTACCAGCTCCAAAAGTGGTGAGAAAAGTATTGAAAGTTTTTTTCCATGCACCGCTTGCTAACAGTTCCGAACGCTCTATGGCAATAACTGATGTAGAGCTGAAACAACGAATCGATTAAAATCGATTATTAAAATAGTTGTCAACTAATTTAGTAATCGATTCGTCGCTAAATAAATTTTATTTGCCATAAGCGGCTCATTTCGTGCATATTTCAAATCTGCGGTGACCAAAGTGTGGCAGTAATGAGCCACCGGAGGTTTTACTCAGCCAGTACAGCAGGTGAAGTAGCGAATAGCCAATAGCTGGCCTCGTTTTATGTCACGTGCTTCCCGAACAGCGTCTCTGCAGCATTCAGCGGGAAGTGGGAGTACTTTACTTTGAGCCTTCAAAATGAAGAGTAACCTGTAAACTCTGCACTACTGAACTGTTTAAGGGGCCGTTCACATATCGTGTCTTTTGCGTGCTCAAGTTCGTTATTTCCTATGTAGGCGCGCAGTATGCACTCTCATAATGGAAGCGACGCGGTCGCGACACGCACGCGGTGCGATGCGCCCGTTTTTCCAGGCGCGTCCACACCGCATCCATTTATCCTTTGCTGAAATTTCCGGGTCTTCATGGAGAGGGCACGTCATGGAGAGAGCACGTCATGGTTGCTTAGCAAAGGCAGACGCCTCAGGGGCGCTTCTGCCCGAGCGCTTTGGAAAGAAGGAGAAAGCGGCGCGACTAGCGTTTTCCACGCGTTTTTAGGTGCGATATGTGAACGGCCCCTAAGAATTTTATTTGTGCAGATTCTCCAGTACAAGGTTGTTTGCAAATGTTTAGTCGTAAAAGCTGATAACATTGCTTTTAACAGTTAACATTTAAAGCTTTTCAAACATGTTATGTTATCAGTTTGTCGTTTACCAGTTCATAATTCAGACTTGCAGCCTAATTATGACTGAATGAGAGAGGTAAATGTTTGAGTATATTTAAAATGCACTTCTTTTCTAAGTATTCACTGCTCTTTTTCACACAGCAGGTTTTTTGTGTGTGTCCCAATTTTTTTTTTTCTGGACAACCTTCTGATGGATTTTACTTTAAATTGTGAGTTCCATTCAGGTTTCATGCCATTGGCACTTTTTTTCGAAGGATTGTTTACAATTGGTTAAAATCTCTTAAAAATCTATGCTGAATGATAAAGACCCTTTATTAATAATTTACTTGGGGGAAAAAATGGAAAAAACTAAAATATAAGTACATAAACCGATTAATCGATTAATCGTAAAAATAATCGACAGATTAATCGATTATCAAAATAATCGTTAGTTGCAGCCCTAAACTGATGCTATTGCATTGTTCATCTGCAAATACATTCAGCCCTATAGTGTCACGGAAAACAAAGGTTTTAAACACCTCCTCCATGTCTTGGAGCCTCGTTATAAGATACCAAACTGAAAGCTATTCTCCGATAAACAGATTCGTGCCCTGTACGACAAGGTCAGAAGAGAGACAGAGGAGTCTCTGCACAAAGCCCAAAGAGTTGCTGTAACAGTGGAAGGCTGGACATCGTGCGCTACAGCATCATATGTAACGGTCACAGCACACTACAAAGATGACGGATGGGTTCTCAAAAACCACATTCTGCAGACCAGAGTGTTCAGCGAGGCTCAATGAAACATGATCCTGGCTGCTGCTGGTGCCAAGATGGACCCACATGTGAGATGCATCGCCCACACATTGAACTTGGCATCTCAAAATGCCTTTAAGGTGGACAGTGTCTCTGAGCTGGTGATGAAAGTTAGGAAGCTTGTCTCCTTTTTCCACAAAAGCACCAAGGCAACTGAAGTTCTGTGTGAAATACAGACCCAGTTAAACCTGCCCGTGATATGGGTGTGAATCCTGTCGTATTGCATTGCAAAATCCCGCACATGTATCGTTAATATATTGGATCGGATACTTTGTATCGAGATGCGTATCGGATCGGCATTATACCTTAGATGCCCAACCCTATTATGCACACATTTTTCTGAAATGAATCTTGAATCCCAACTAACATTAAAGTTTTTAAATATAGATTTTAATTGCAATAATTTCACACTCAGTCTTCAAATTAATGTACAAACAACATTAACATTAACAACATATTTTTTAAATTACTAGACTTTAAAAAATAACTTCTTATTTAAGTGAACTTAAAACGATATTTACATAAACCCTTTATACTAAATTTTATATTTACCTGTCCCCATCCGGAGAAATATACAGAAACTGAAGTTATCAATTACTAAATCTGAATTAAATATAGATGCACTTTTTTTCTCCTTTTTTTCTAATTTGTCCTTTGATCAATATATATCACATCAGCTGATAATTAGTTTGTTTTGGCTGCTGTTTCTTTAAGAGCTGCCACTGCTGAACATGACGAGGATCTGACATGCATCATAAATTCTTTCAACTCTTTTGATCTTTTCTGACCCGATGGAGATCTAAATTTACATGCATGAATCCCAATTTATGTTCACCAAAAAAAAAAAAAAAAAACATACCCGTCCCGTAACTCATTCTGGGCATGCTTTAGGGTCCCCTTCCTCAAATCTTGCCCTGGAGGTCCAATGCACTGCAGTGTTTAGCTCTGACCCTGATCAACCTCACCTGTCTGGGATTCTCTAATGATCCGATAGACATTAATTGGCATTGATTAGCATGCTCAGGTGTGTTTGATTAGGGTTAGAGCTAAACTCTGCAGGAAAGTGGATCTGAAGGCACAGATTGGAGGATCCCTGCTTTAGGGCTTTCTTTACCATAATACACCTAGAACACAGATTGCCGTAAAAATTCCACATTTTTATGGGTAAGCATTGTCTCTTATTTGATGAGATATCTCATCAATGGCGGGGAAAGTGCAAAAATGAGCGCACCGGCACCTCCATCTGTTCTGCAGTGAGACACTGCACAGACACTTCAAAATAGCGCACATTTCTCTAGGTTAACAATAGATTGAGCGATAATGTAAAGTTGCTAATGCTTACATACATCAGATGATAAACCATAATTGAGGTCAATGATTTACAGGCAAGTGTTTGGTTGTCTGCCAGATGTAGGCCTACTCTATTACCTAATACACTAGCTGTTAACAATCTTTTAGTTAGTCACAGACAGAGTGACTTTTTTTTCTGCGCCTGAGCAAATAATACAGTTTTGGTCGACCAAGTCTGTTTTGGTTGACTAATGATTAATCGACTATTAGGGTGCAGCCCTAGTTTCAGTACCAGCGGGGATTGTAGGTAAGGGAGTGAATGAATAGCATTCTCTTCAACCTTCAATGATGAGGTGTCCTTGAGCAAATGGACACCACAGCAAAAATGGCTGCCCACTGTTCCGGGTGTGTGTTCACTAGTTGACAGGATACAAAGAACAAATTCTGAGTATAGGTTACTATGCTTGGCCACATGTCAAATCACTTCAGTCACAAGACACTTATAGTTACACCTTTTATGCATTTCCTTAAATACTCTGATTTAAAAATATATATTGACAGTAGTATAATGTAGCAGAAACCTGTTTTTGAAAGTTCTTAAAGTGAGAAAAACTGACCATGCATTTAAGCAACCTATTTTCATCTAAACCCTTAATTTATATCACATGTAACACAAATGCAAATGTAATTATTTATATGATTAATTATTATTACATCACATCACATTTGTTGCTGCCATGTGCATTGCGTTTGAGCTCTGTTTTTTTTATCTTAAATATATATTTTTGTTTCTATAATGTTTGAATATATCCTGTATCAAATTCTACAACAAAAACAATCAGAGAAGCTTGTTATTTTATTTAGATTTCCCAGGTACGCTATTTAGCTTATAGCCCGTTAGCATCGCCAGCGTGGTGGCCGCAAATCCAGCTTGGATTGCTAATGCTCTATTCACACACATTACCATTGCTTTTCTCACTGTTACTTGCTTTAATTTTGGATATATGTCTACCTTTGAGTGCAGGTGAGGAAACGTTCGAGCCATCATGAAGCAGAGTCGTGACCTGGAGGTGAGGCAGTAGTGAACTGGCAATTTTATGTTTTATTTTATTAAACATATTTTATTTTATATATAATGTTATATCGTTTTAACATCATCTTTTCTCATTATAAAGACATCTTTTCTTATTATAATGAAATCTTTTCTTGTAATAATGATATGTTTTCTCATTAAAATGACATATTTTCTCATAATAACAAGATGTTTTCTCATAAAAACTACAAATTTTCTCATTAAAACAATTTTTTTCTCATAATAACATTTTATCGACGACTGGCTGATTCTAGCCCAGTCACAAGAGCTGGCAGTTCGGCATCGAGATGTTGTCCTTGCCCACATCCAGAGCATGGGATTGAGACCAAACACGAAAATGAGTGTGTTGGCACCAGCCCAGAGAACCACGTTCCTGGGAGTGGTGTGGGATTCGGTCACGATGTGGGCACAATTGTCTCCTGCATGGTTCGAATCCATCCTGGCCACGGTGACCAGGATAAAGCTAGCAGTGTTAATTTCGTTGAATAAATATTTTCGTCATTATTTTCGTCACAAATATATTTTTGCGGACGAAAACGAAACGAAAACTAAAAAAGAAGGCACTGATGGAGACTAAAACTATGACTAAATTGATTGACATTATCGTCAACGAATAAAGGAAGAGACGAAAATAGACTGTGACGAAAATCAAATCAGCAGACGGGAGAGATGCGAGGAATGAACAAAAGAACCGGAAAAACGGAATAGGCGAAACTGCATGTGCAGAGAAGAGAACCAATTATTGAGACGTGAAGCGAAGGTTTTCAGTTTTTAAATGAGCTCCCGGGAAGACGGCATTCGAAGAGGTGATGTCTAAAAGAGCGACAAAATGTCCACAGCTCACTTCACGTTTGACGACGAACAAAACAAAACGAAGTGTAAAGCATGCGGAGCGCTCATTCGTGGCAACGCAACCAATTTGAAAAGACATTTACAGACGAGCCACCCGGACATTTTCTCAAATGTAATTTCACAACGATGTTCTTTTGTTTATTGAGCTAAGCAAAATTGGAAGACTGCAGTGCGTAGATGTTGTAGCATTAAATATTACGAACTGAAAAGTACTGTAAAATAGCCCCTTCTTCAAGTTAGATGAGAGCACAATACTAATACGTAATATTATGATACATACATTTGATTAATACTAATGTTTAGTATATTTTATAATGTTCTACTTGTTGACAATATCACAAATATTTCTATATTAGTCATGTGAAACGTGAATGTTCACATCCTATCATTATACATACTAATCTAGCAATATTGTAGTATTTAAAACATACAATATTGCTAGACAAATGAATACCTTATAAAATCTTGTTACTTTTTTTATCCACCCAACTTATTAAATATTTACTTTAAATGTATGCACTCCTTGTTCAGCTCAGCTGTAAGCTTTAAGGTCCTGGACCTAACTTTATTTTTCTTTTATTGATGGTCAATTGGCAGCTAGTTATTGTTTACATTATCATGACAGTGTTTGTTGCTGCATAAAAGCTTTTGAATCGAAATAAAGACACAGTTGTGTTGAAATAAAGTTGAATTTGTGTTTTATATATTTTGGTTAAGTTTGTTTCCTATACCAGCTGTAAAAAATTGTCTAGTAAATCTGTTATTGATTTTAGTCTTATTTTAGTCGACTAAAATACCAAGCAATTTTAGTCGACTAAAATAAGACTAAAATTAAAACAAATCAGATGACTTAAAAAAAGAATTATAGTCAAAAGACTAAGACTAAAACTAAATTAAAATTTTGTGTCAAAATTAACACTGAAAGCTAGGCCAGGCCATCACTGTAAAACATTTCCAGAGAGTGTTAGGTCTCATGGCAGCAGCATCCAATATCAATCCATTCGGTCTCCTGCACATGAGGCCCTTGCAGTGGATGAGAACTTACAGGCCTTGGAGGGCAGCTTGGGACCACCACGTCAAGCGGAGGCGTTTTGTGGACACAGTTGCATCGCAACAGAACGCTCCACCGGGGGAATCCCAGTATACCCCTTGGCCGCCCCTCCATTGAGGGCAGTGAAGGCGGAGGAAGAACCAGAAAGGTTTCGGGCAGTTAAAGGTGCCTTCCATGAACTAGTTATTTCCTGGTGCACTTCCGGGAAGAAAGGAACCAGAGGGGGGTGCTGGCGATCCGCATGAGCAGCCCCCAGGAACCAATCATCCAGCTTCGAGCGCTCGGGACAGGGTGGAGGATTCCACTCAAGCCCGATTCTCTCCGCTGCCCGGGAAAGAACGGCCGTCAGCTCGGGATCGGACTCGGACAACACTGGCACTCCCGAGGGAGGCAACGCAGCCGAACTCTCATCTCCCGAGGACTCAAGCACGCCTTGTGATGCGGCGATCGACATACGGTCCTCTTCGCGAGCCCTGAACGAGATGTCAGGAGCCTGAGAGGGTCCAGCAAACTCATCCGGGAACTCAACCGGCTGCGGTGTATGTGAGGGGGGTGTGGCCCGAGGAGGTTCGCTCGTCGCGGAAGCCCACACGGTAACCCTCAGATCACCCTGGCCACCAGCCGAAGTAGCTCTCTTATGAGAAGAAGAGCTAGAATGGGGTGTGGCAGAGGGGACTCTATACCTTTTAAGGTAATCAAGTCTCGATCTCAACGCCGAAGATGGTCATGTCCCTGCAATGAGAACATGAGCCATCCACGAACGCAGTCTCAGCGTGCTGGAAGCCCAGACACGTGACACAGCGATCGTGACCGTCACGAGGAGCGATATATCGAAACACACGGGCGAAATTACATCTTTAAAAAGACGCAAATCAGCCCGTATCTCTTTTGTGAGAGAAATTGTCTTTTTTTAGAGGTGTTGAAGCGCTCAGGGGAACGCGGGAGCTGTCGCAGGAAACCCAGACGAACCGCTGAATCGCGCCATCACAACAACACCAGCTCTTGCTTGTAAACACTCCGGTGATTGCAGCAAGCGATGTGCTCGGCTCCGAAGCGAAAGCTTGAATGCGAGTTGCTCACGTTGCTCCTTATATACTCGCTCTGCGGGGCGGAGCTCGCGATGCAAATTCCGCAGACCAAGGTACTTTGTGTACCATTGGCTCGTTTTGTACCACTTGTAGGTGATTGGCCCATTCGTAACGTCGAACGTGACCGACTGAAAGGGAACTGAATTATTCTCTAATAAAAGTAACCCGTTACCAGGGAAAGTAACTATCTGCGTTACTGTAAAAAAAAAAAAAAGTTGCTATATGTCAGAAAATTTGTACTTTTTTTTTTGCAGTTTTCACAAGTCAGTTGAAACGAGTACAACAGACAGGTGTTCGTACATGACTTTCGATATTTATTGCAAGTCAACAGACAGCAAGAGTTTTATCCTGTACTTCAAGTATTATCTTTGTAAGAAAAGTGTTTTTGGCCACTAGCTTTGTAGATGCGTGTCACACATTACATGTACACATTACATGCACGTTCTTCCCTATGACCACAATGAATTTGAAGTAGTGCTTATATCTCTACCTTGAAAATGCCAACTTTTCATTGGATTGCTCCTGACTCTTTGTAGCTGTTGCGTGTGTGTGTGTGTGTGTGTGTGTGTGTGTTTGGCGCCGCTGGCGCTGCCGCGTGTGCCGGCATGTGTGTAAAAACACTGGCTCTTATTGGCTACCATGAAACACATGTCTCTGCCTTAGCCAATCATAATCGCTTATCTCGTCATTAACACACCTGCTCACTCGCTGTGTGAGCCAGGGGTGCGTTCGGATTGCATACGTAGTTTATTAAATCAATGCATAGTAACACACCGCATTTAACGTTCAGTAACGTTAATGGCGTTGTAACGACGGGAAATGTTATTAGTTAGATTACTGTGTTACTTAAAAAATAACGTCGTTACCTAACGCCGTTCTTTTATACGCCGTTATTCCAAACACTGGTCACAAGCTGGCTCTCGAGAGTTTAGCTCCAGAAAAAATATAATAATGTTTTTTGTTCGGGAGCTTTTATAAAAATAGATATATTATCATTCATTCTAAATGTGTCTACTGTGGCAACAAATAAACAGATACCGACTCGACTGAATAAGCAGGCTATTTTGAGTCCTGATAAATTAAATCAATATGATCAATGTATCACTTATTCTATAGTTAAACCATCGATGCTTTTGAATTTTAATATATAACAAAGCATGCAAACAAACGGCCGCTTTTATCATGTTCGGTTTGTGATCGCGCATGTTCCAGTGATTTATTTCTTAGTTTTCTGATAACTTCTCTTTGTTTGTGGAATGATGAGGTTGCGTGACGTTGTTCCTGAGAGGCGTGTAAAGGGCGTGTTTTAGTGATGCACAGTGGAGCCAAACCCTGCGCTATTCTGGTCTTGGATGCTACTGGCCCGAGGCTATGAGCCCTGCCCAGCCCGCTTTAAGCCCTGGCTCGCACTGGCCCGACAGTGGACCTATTGTCATTAAGATATGTCCCCAAAACCTTCAAACTGGCTGTTCGTAAGCCTCTCATCAAAAAACCACAACTTGACCCCAAAGAGCTAGTTAATTATAGACCAATCTCGAATCTCCCTTTTCTGTCCAAGATACTAGAAAAGGTGGAATCCTCACAATTATATTCCTTCTTAGAGAAAAATGGTATATGTGAGCATTTCCAGTCAGGATTTAGACCGTATCATAGTACTGAGACTGCTCTCCTTAGAGTTACAAATGATCTGCTCTTATCATCTGATTGTGGGTGTATCTCTCTATTAGATTTATTGTATCTTAGTGCTGCATTTGACACAATTGACCACAACATTCTTTTGCATAGACTTGAACACTGTTGGCATCAATGGAAGTGCATTAGCATGGTTTAAATCATACTTATATGACCGCCATCAGTTCGTAGCAGTGAATGAAGATGTATCATATCGATCACAAGTGCAGTATGGAGTATCTCAAGGCTCAGTACTAGGGCCGCTACTCTTCACGCTTTATACCCATGGGAGATATCATCAGGATGCATGGTGTTAGCTTTCACTGTTATGCTGATGATAATCAGCTGTATATTTCTTTGCGGCCCGGTGTAACACACCAATTTGAAAAACTAATGGAATGCATAGTCGATATAAAAAACTGGATGACGAGTAATTTCTTACTGCTAAATTCTGAAAAACAGAGGTGTTAATTATAGAACCTAAAAACTCTGCTTGTAATAACCTAGAACACTGTCTAAGACTTGATGGTTGCTCTTTCAATTCTTCGTCATCAGTTAGGAACCTAGGTGTGCTATTTGGTCGCAATCTTTTCTTAGAAAGCCACGTTTCTAGCATTTGTAAAACTGCATTTTTCCATCTCAAAAATATATCTAAATTATGGCCTATGCTCTCAATGTCAAATGCAGAAATGTTAATCCATGCATTTATGACCTCAAGGTTAGATTATTGTAATCCTTTATTAGGTGGTTGTTCTGCATGCTTAGTAAACAAACTACAGCTAGTCCAAAATGCAGCAGCAAGAGTTCTTACTAGAACCAGGAAGTATGACCATATTAGCCCGGTCCTGTCAACACTGCACTGGCTCCCTATCAAACATCGTATAGATTTTAAAATATTGCTTATTACTTATAAAGCCATGAATGGTTTTGCACCTCAGTATTTGAATGAGCTCCTTTTACATTATAATCCTCTATGCACGCTACGTTCTCAAAACTCAGGCAATTTGATAATACCTAGAATATGAAAATCAACTGTGGGCAGCAGATCCTTTTCCTAATTGGTGCCTAAACTATGGAATAACTTACCTAACATTGTTCGGGAGGCAGACACACTCTTGCAGTTTAAATCTAGATTAAAGACCCATCTCTTTAACCTGACTTACACATAACATACTAATATGCTTTTAATATCCAAATCCGTTAAAGGATTTTTAGGCTGCATTAATTAGGTAAACCGGAACCGGAAACACTTCCCATAACACCCTATGTACTTGCTACATCATTCAAAGAATGGCATCTACGCTAATGTTAGTCTGTTTATCTCTTATTCCGAGGTCACTATAGCCACCAGATCCAGTCTGTATCCAGATCAGAGGGTCACTGCAGTCACCTGGATCCAGTACGTATCTAGACCAGATGGTGAATTGGCACCTAGAAAGGACCTCTACAGCCCTGAAAGACAGCGGAGACCAGGACAACTAGAGCCCCAGATACAGATCCCCTGTAAAGACCTTGTCTCCGACGACTACCTGGACAAGACCACAAGAAACAGATGATTCTTCTGCAAAATCTGACTTTGCTGCAGCCTGGAATTTAACTGCTGGTTTCGTCTGGTCAGAGGAGAACTGGCCCCCCAACTGAGCCTGGTTTCTCCCAAGGTTTTTTTCTCCATTCTGTCACCGATGGAGTTTTGGTTCCTTGCTGCTGTCGCCTCTGGCTTGCTTATTTGGGGTCACTTCATTTACAGCGATATCGTTGACTTGATTGCAAATGATTGCACAGACACTATTTAAACTGAACTGAGATGACAACACTGAATTTGTCATTTTGCATTATTGACACACTGTTTTCCTAATGAATGTTGTTCAGTTGCTTTGATGCAATGTATTTTGCTTAAAAGCGCTATTTAAACAAAGGTGACTTGACTTGACTTGACATGTGGAGATACTGATTCGGACTGACTCAGTGGGCAGTACTACATATGGAATGGTCTCTGTGGCAGATCCTACCTTAGAGTAGCCTAGCCCAGTACAGGGGCTGACCGGGACTCGGGACATGCTAAAACCAGTACTTGGTTGGACTGCTCCACCAAATCTGACCACCGAGAGTGCTGGAGGATGCTTGACCAGGGTAAACCAACCGGGGAACTATAATGGGAGAAATAAGGCGCTTGCATCCCCGTGTGAGGGGGAATGGTGCAGAAAGTGTGACACCGAGCTAGTTCTTCCCGCCAATTACCTGTTAACCAACACAGGAATAAACTGGATATATACAAAGGTTGTAAAACCTGTGAAGGTTTTAGGTGTCATCCAGCCAACAGCTTGGCAAGTGTCTGCCAGAGAAATTGCTCTTTGTTTGAAAATGTGAGTACACCTGGCTATTGGACCAGTGGCGGAAGAGAAGGAAAACTTAAGATTCTCCATTCGGCCCTCCTCCGGGGAAGGAGTGGTGCTGTCTCCACCAGATCCTGAACAGCAGTCTCCCACATCTCCATGTCGGCCGTGTCAGGACAGTGCTGTTGTGTTCCTTGACAATTTCATGGCTGGATGTGACATGGGTGGAGGACCCGCTCTCCTGTGCGTGGCTCGATGCGCCGGCCTCGAAGAACTCTCAGCGCCGGGGCAGAGCTGGTGTGGAGGACGCAGGAGGGCACCCATGGTGATGAGCAGGCTGAGTCACAGCCCACGATGGAACGTGACAGATAGAAGATCACATCAGGGCAAGAAGCACTGTACGGCCTCGGTATGCCATTGTACTGCCGGGAACTGCTGGGCACAGCCCTCGACAGCGTTGCGATAGATGCGGGCATCAAGAAAGCACACCTTGTCAACATCTCTCACCTTAACCAGGCTGAACCAGAGACGGCACTTTTTTCTTTTTTTTTTTCTTTTTTTTTAATATATATCAAATATATTTATTTATGAATGATATATATATATATATATATATATATATATATATATATAAGTAATAAATGTAAATACATTTAAATATTTTCAAAATATGTGACCCTGGTCTTAAATCGCTTGGGTATATTTTTAGCAATAGACAAAAAAAGAAAAAAAAAAAAAAAAAAAGAAAACCTTGCCATAATTCATTAGGATATTAAGTAAAGATCATGTTCCCTGAAGATATCTTTTCATTTTCCTACTGTAAATATAATCAAAACTTAATCTTCAATTAGTAATATGAATTGCTAAGTACTTTCGCAATATTTAGATTTTTTTGCACACTTAGATTCCAGGTTTTCAAATAGTTCTATATATACATACATATACAGAGAACACAAACATATATTATACAAACAACAATTTTAATTTTGGATGTGATATATATATATATATATATATATATATATATATATATATATATATATATGGAAATTACACAGAACACAATGAAACTTTCAACAGTAACAAAATATTTCAATCTTACCTTTGATTTATTTTGTCTTGAGTTTAGAATTTATTAACAGCTAGGAACCTTCTTAGATACAGCAGAGATACACATTAACTCAGTTTATATACTGTAGGATGAAGGATGGTCAAAGTTAACATACCTCACTGTGATTGGTTCTATAATTTTGGTATCTAAGCTGCTCGTCTGTTGCTAGGAAGATAATAATTAATATATAGTTATAGTGCCAATATTGCCCAAGAATGGCTAAATATAATACAATTTTTTAGCTCTGTCTAGTTTTTGTACCCTTTCCCAGATCCTATTTATCAGAAGCCCAGAACATCCCATCCACTTAAAATACCCAGAAGTTCTCACACAACAAGTTCCCCTCACACACTCCTTACAACCCTCTAAAGTTTCCAGAAGCAGCTTCTCACAACAATGCCACAGAACGGATAGGAAATGTTGGTCCTGGAGAGACGCTGCCTGCAGAGTTTAGCTATCACCCTAATAAAATACAGTTGAACAAGCTAATCAAAGTCTTCAGGATGACTAAAGCCGTGCATAAACAGTGCGATTTTCATCCGATTTTGAGCCCAATTCTGTCTCGTGTGACTCTTTTTAGGGTTGGGCAGATTTTCAGCATTTTTTGTGCGTCATTTGTCATGCAGTGTTCGTGCAGTGTACAAGGGGAAACTAGGTGATTAATTTAACCTCTCCTGACAAGCAATCAGTTGGTCGGATGGATTTCTGACATGTCAGAAATTTTTGTCGCCACTCGTGAGGTATAGCACTATTAAAGCAGGGCTACGAACCGATTTTCCGTGTTTCCCTCAATGCGCGTGAAACCATGCCCAAACGGCGTGTAGTGTGGACTGAAGTGATGGAGGGAAAACTTGTGGAGTTATGGTAAATAAAAATAAAAATAAAAGAGGTCAGAAACGCCTGCTTACCTGCAGTGGATAAACCATATTGGCCACGTCTTCCGAGCCACCTGCTCGTCCAGATATGTAGATGCCTTTTTTGTTTGTTTGTGTGTGTTTTTTTTGACGTTTCAGCACACAGAATTGCTGCATATCACCAAAGCAGTGTGTTTATCCCGGGAAAGCATGTTTATTCTGAAACAGCCACAAGCATCCGGGTTCTGAGGGATCCTTCGTGTTGTTTCTTCACGTATAGTTTATTTTAGGTTCCCATTTTTGGTTTAGTTTTGGTCTGGGTGTCATTTGAGAACCAAAAATAAATATTTTCATCCAATCTGTAACTGCATTATATGATACACTGCACCACAGTAAAGGAGCTGTTTTTTCTTATATCTACTGAAACATTTATAGATTAGTACATTCAGTACAATTTCTGTATTATGGACAATTTTACAACATATGCTTTTTCTACTTTTCTCAAAATTCAGTTCAACGTGTAATTATTATTATTATTATTATTATTATTTGCATTTACCAGCTTCGTGGTTACTGAGAAGTAACTCAGTAATTCTTCTCAGAATTCAGATCAGTATGTCTGATATGTGGCAAGTTCACAGTTTACTGGAACTGGGGCATCACTGGTTCCCATTCTTGCTTTAAGTTTTAATCACCAACTGCTTTTTCTCATCTCACCTACGGAAACACCATCAGGCATGAGTTCAAACTTTGAATCAAACTAGGATGGAATGATAGATTGCATTTCTGCAACATCTTGGCAATCTTTGGAAATGTACTCGTACAGTATATTTGAAAATAGCTGCAAATGTTTTATTGCTAGAAACACATCTCTCATGACTACACTGTTTGGCTTCACTGTTGGTTTTGTCTTTACACTGGAATTTATATAATGGCATAATTGTTTTACAATTTTGATTGGAAGTATAATTTTAATATGTGTATCCATTTAGCATAATTGTGTTTTTTTTTTTTGCTTTTATTTGGCAAATATGCATTAAATTAAATATTTAATACATTAAAGACATTAGAAATATATATATATATATATATATATATATATATATATATATATATATATATATATATATATATATATGAAAATGTTAATGTTGCACAGTGGACCTCCCTCATGAAACATAAAAATAAATATTTTGTATATAACTCAAATTAACATAAATTGGCATAAAATTATGGATGATCTAATGCAAGTAATTCACTGTAAAAAAGAATTTGTTGAGTCAACTAAAAATATTTTGTTACCCCGCTGCCTAAACATTTTTTGTTGTCTTGACAAAAAATTTCTTGTTGAAACAACTTCAAATTAGAGTGGAGTTAGTCCAGGTAACAAATTTCTTTAAGTGAAGTGAAGTGAAAGTGACATTCAGCCAAGTATGGTGACCCATACTTTTTAAGAAAGAGTGCTGTGGAGCCGATGGACACATCATGAACACTGAAAAATGAAAGTGACATGACATACATTTGTGCTCTTCATTTAACCCATCCGAAGTGCACACACACAGCAGTGAACACACAGCGTGAACACACACCCAGAGCAGTGGGCAGCCATTTATAATGTAGCGCCCGGGGAGAAGTTGTGCCTTGCTCAAGGACACCTTATTTGTGGTGTTGAGGGTGGAGAGAGCGCTGGACATTCACTCCCCAACACCTACACCTACATGGTGGGAGCAGCTGATCTTCACAAGTTTTTGCAGAGGCTCAATGGTGTATTTAATGCGCTGGAGGTAGAGGATGTTCACTGCATACAGACCCATTAGTCCAAATGCCTTGGGGACATGGGAGATGTCAGTGATGACAGGATGTCCAAATGAGACCAATGTTGGTTATTCCTTGGGAAGCACATCACATTGCTGTTCTTCAGTTACAATCAGAATGTCCTCTTCAATTTCTTTCTCAACATCCTTAATGTCACTGGATGGCTGGGAAAAGAAAAAAAAAAATTACATTACTTAATAAATTTATAACAAATGAACACACATATGTACATACACTATTAAAGTTGTGTGTTTTGTTAAAAGCACAGCTACCAATAAATGCAAATTGTAATTCACTTTCAAGTGGAAGATATTTTGAAACATTTAACCAAAAATGAAAGTCAACTGTAAATGGTGCTCCTCAATGGTTTCGTTTAGAAACATTCAAAATAACTTCCTGTATTAAACTGTTAAAAGCCTGTACAAATTTCTTTCTTCTGCTGACCACAAAGAGTTTAAAATCCCATGGGAAGATAAGTGTAAAATACACCCCCAGAACCAACTATGCTAAAAATGGGGGGAAATTATTTTATTCACTGGTATTCTAAATTATTTCTGAATGACATAAAATGTGACAAACCAATACAACATATTCAGGTTTTTTTTTCGTAATCTAATTCTAACTGTCTAATCTGTCACACCATGTATACAATGATCAGAAAATATATTGGTGTAAATAGGTATTCCTTTTAAATAATAGTCTGTTGCACTGCATGTTCAGAGTAAAGCATGACTCTTAAAGGCTTGGTTAACCCATGTATGTTTTACTCACCCTCATGGCATCGTAGGTGTGTATGACTTTCTTCTTTCAGACAAAACCAGTCGGATTATATAAAAAAAATATTTATGGCAATAGGTGGGTGTTTTTTTTCAACAGTCCAAAAGTAGTAAAATAATGTGCATCAATTCATAATAAAAAGTACCTCTGGCTCTGAGAGGTGAATAAGGTCCTCCTGTAGCGAATCCATGTTTTTGTAAAAAAAATATACATATTTAAAATGTTATTCAAAACATATTTCACTTTCGTGAGAGCCATTCTGGGTGGATGAAAATAGGACATATGGGTCATGCATGCACCGATGATTAGTGACCAACACGGAAGAGCAGAGGAGAGACGACAATCACAAAATTAGGCTTGCACGTATGATAGTCAGTGGAAGAGAAAAAAAAAGTGTTTACAACTTTTTAAATATGGATATGTTTCTTACAAAAAGCGCATCGATTTGCTACAGGAAGCCTTTATTCACTCCGCAGAGCCATGTGAGACAATTTTGACAATTTTTGGACTGCTGAGAAAAAAAACACACCTGTCTACTGCCATTAAATAACTTAAAATAAATAAATCAACTCAGATCAGATTCGTCTGAAAGAAGAAAATCATATACATATAGGGTGCCTTGAGAATGAGTAAAACATGGCCTAATTTTAATTTTTTGGTGAAATAATCCTTTAAGCAAAGTTGCTAATGGCCAATATGCTAGCACTGAACATTTTCAGGATTCAAAACAGTATTCAGCAAAATAATAAAGAATTGCTATGTCCAAAAACAGGGTTTCTGGTGGTTTTATGAAGATAAATTCAACACTTTATAAAAACATTTTAAATACCAATTATAGAAAATTCACGGAATAAAACTGAGGGGAAAATAATGTCAAATTATGTTCTCTAAAATTTGAAGCTGTTTTCAAATGCAAATATCCACATTTTCGTAAAGGGTTCACCCAAAAAAGAAAAAGAAAGAAAATTGTCATTTACTAATTGTCATTTACTAAACCTCAAGTTGTTTTAAACCTGAATTAGTTTATTTCTGTTAGTCCCAGTTCCAGATCATCTAACACAGTACACAACCCCACAACGTGTTACAACCCCAGATCACCCAGAATTCTTCTTCTTCTATTACCTGGACCAAGTCACTGCAGACTGATGGTGCTCAGATTGGTCATCCACAAGCGTAATCCCAGCAGTCATGTCCTTAATGAATTCCTGTGCAGAGCCTGTGTGCTTTAATAAAAACAAAGGGATGCATTAAACAGGGCCTTACAATCGTACAATCGCATATAGACTCCAATAGATGTGCATTTATAAATAAATACATTTACTTACAACTTTGTCCAAGCTCTACAATGTAAATGGCCTTTTTCATTATGTCTGCATAGCATTTTGATGGATAACTGCAAAAGGACTCGCTGCGGTCCATCCACAGGATTATTGAATTCTGCGCTGAATCTTCAGTCATTCCAAAATATCATAAACATGAAAAATACAAAAACATGTTAAAACACTGTAAAATAATAAACATACATATATAAATAAATCTTTACAGAGAAAGTCAAATGTATTGACAAGTTTGTTTTAAATGCCAAAGACAAACGATACCAGATGACGCTTTTAAATGACAAAACACCAAATTATAACACAATAAAAGGAAATTTAACACATTTGTGTCGATCGTTATTGTATCTCTATTTATAACAAGATATATGCTATTATTACTTTTATTCTAAAATATATTTGAACGTATGCAATTTACTTATGACCGTATATTCACCATAGACTGTATAAAAACAGATATTCACGCAGCATTACACTGGGTTCTAGGTTCTAGTGAGGCACTTGAATGACTAACGTTACTTCAGAAAACTGAAAGAAGAGTTTGTAAGCTACGTTAGCATCAAACCTTAATCTGAACCGTAGACTGTAAAAAAAAAATCATCAGAACTAAGCTTATGTCAGCGATATCAAATGTAACGTTAAGTTACGCGCTCCAGAAGAACTCTAGAGGGAGGTGCTCATCTGTGCTGCTCATTTGTTTCCCTTATAACATGCAGACACAGTTCGAGTAGTAATTCTTCTTTTGTTCTCCTAATTTTTCATCGATGTATATTCTGACGGATGTCTTAAGCTGTCAGGTTTATAGCAGTTCCTTGTTTAAAAAAAATTCCCGCCGTTTTTAATACATACAGTGATCCGTTGAGCTCTCGCTCTCTGTTTGAACGGTCTCTAAAGGTGGGCGTACACGGTGCGAATTCGGATGGTCGGAAGATCGTATGTCCACGCACACGGCACAAGTGAGTTTATCTGAAAATCGTACGGATGAGATGATATACGACACGATTTTACAACCTGCGAATTCCAGAAGCAATCGCACGGAGTTGATAGACGCGTTCGACTTGAAGCAGCGCTGCACGCACAGGTGATCATTCTGTGCGTGCAGCGGTTCAAGTGGAACGCGCCTAATATAACTGCTCTCCCTCTCTCATAACTGCAAATAAAATATTGATACGAGCCGCGACTATGTCCTACACGTACAGGTTATTTTCAGCAATAGGAAACCGGGATGTTTGGTTACCCTGTGTGTGTGTTCTTGTATATGGTTTATAAATATCTGAAATGGGTATTAAAATGTAAACATGGTTTGTGAGGACAATTACTGTGCCCTCGTAAACCAAATGGCTTTAAAAAATACTATACAGTGTTTAATAGAAATTTTAAACATGCATTTTTCGTGATGGATAGAGGTAGTGTATTGGGATATACAGTATAGAATACCGTTACGTTTATGGAGAGTCCCTGTAAACTACACATGCGTGTGTGAGACAGAGAGCGAGAGAGAACTAAAAAGGCATTGGAATACGTTGCTAGAAACATCATACAGCGCTCGCTGTTCCTGACAGACTTCAGCTGCCGTCTTCGTATTTCTTCTTCTGTGGTTTTCCTAGTTCGTGATTGGTCAACTTCAGATAAATCAACAAATTGGCTCGTTCAACCGCACAAATGGCACAAATTCAAACCGATAGCTCACTAACTTTTTAGACATGTTTAAAAATGATCGGGAGGTCGGGAAGTGCTCGTAGGCCACTCTGCTCGACTCGTAATTCATCGCAAATGATACGAGCCGCGACCATACGAGAATACGCGATTTCCACACGATTGAAAAAAATCGCATACGAACTCGTACGACAGCAAAAATCGCACTGTGTACGCCCGCCTTAACGCAGCCCTGGGCTCAAATAATACATACAGACTCTATTTGTATCATTCTCCACATAAGTTCAGCTCCGCTGTCCCGCATGGAAGAATATCTGTTTTAATATTTATAAGGAAAATACTGTGGAACCGCCTGTATTTTGATGCAGTGCCGCGAAACGAACATTTACATACAGTAACTTACATACAGAATATACGACTCGTTTAAACCATACTTACTGTTCTGAGACAACAAATGTAATTTTATACATTAAGCCAATGAATACGAATATTTTACTTACCAAAGTTGTATTCTAGTAAAATGTCCAAACTTTGAGGAGAAACTGACTAGAATGGCTGACGACCTTCTTCTGTCTTCAACAGCCTTCACGAGAATGACGAGATCTCGCGATAAGTGATTTTGTGAACGTGATATTGCTATTGAATTGAGTCAACAATTTTTTTAAGTTATGAGGACAAATAACCTAGTTCAGTCAACTTTCAAACTAGTTGAGACACTAAAAACTTAGAATGTTTAGTTGAATGAACAAATTCAGTAACTGCAAATTGTGTCAACATAAAAAAATTAAATGAAACAATTAAACTGCTAAATAATTTTTTACAGCACATATGATTGAATAAAGAAAATGAAAATAAGGTGTGCACATAAACCGTTAGATCTAGAATGAAAATACTCATACACTTGAGAAGCACAGAGATTTCCGGATACAGGATAGGATATTTCTGATTGCACACACTAGATGTGTTCAGAGATTTCCAGTACACCAGCCCTCATAAAAACATAACCATGGTTTTATAATAGTAAAAGGGTATACTATGTTTTTTGGGCAGTTTGACTGCTAACGGCAGTTTTAATACAAATAAGCTACCACGAAAAACTATGGTAAGTGTATCATGGTTAATTTATGGTTTCCATGGTGAGTACAATAATCATTGTTTTGTGTTGTTGTTTTTTTTTTTTTTTTTTTTTTTACAATTGGTTAATATTGTTATTGTAACGGATATGCAGATCATCGATTCATGTGTTTAATTCAGATTTTCCAAATGAAACTCTTTTTGCACCAAGTGCCTGGCCTGGCGCCAGCCTGGCTGGACTTAAATTATTTACGATGCCTATGCGAGCTTCAAAGAAGAAATGAAAACCCCCAACCACATTCCAACACTGGAGACAAAGGAAACCTTTCGTATAAGTTCCTTACTTTCATTTTATTATTAATATATATTTTAATTATGTTTATGGATTGCATAAAATGGTTAATCCTTGTTATGTGAAGAGTATAAGTTGCAAGCTCATACTTTAGGAAATGTCTCTCCTCACTTTAACCTTCTCAAAGAGAGCCATGTTTCTGCAACCCCCACTTTTGCAGGTTGTAAAAGTTTACGACCACACAGGACAGGAGAGAAGCCAAATCACTGGCTTCTTTTGAACAATGCATTCTATGGAATGTATTCATTAACTTTCTGTTTTTATGTTTTATAAATGTATTACGTATTCCCTTTTGGTACATTTAGATGTTTCCCAACATCTGCAGTGTTATCATGTGTTAAGCAAATCTTTAAATGTGTAATTCGATCTAAAAATTAGATCTTTGATCATATATATATTATGTTTAGTCTTGTTCTAATCGTCATGCTCTGACAGACCCATTTATCTAGCGCAAAGTAATGAAATATGTATGTAATCTGAATTACAAACTTGCTAGAATAATCCCTGGAATTTGGACAAGCCCTAGATCTCCAGGGGGGGTTGTCTCCACAGAGACAAAGGAACTTTTCCCTCCGCTTCAGATCGCGGACTTTCATTGGCTGTTTACGCGAAAAAGGGGCGTGAACTATTTCAAGCTATAAGAATTGACCAAACAAGGTCCACTCGCTCTTCTCGTTCTTGGTTCTCGGACACGCTGCTCTCCTGTGCGACCCTCCGCGCGGCCTCGTGCCGCGCTCATAGCGCAAGCCCCCTCCCTCAGCACAGGGGCTGAGAGAAAAAGCCATTTTAATGGCTCCTTTAGAAGCTTTCGTTTCGTTCGTTTCTTTTCTTTACTAAGTTTATTCAACTATTCGCCTCTCCACGCAAAGAAGACGAATTCTGGAACAATGTTTGTTGAACCTTTCAAATACCGCGCGAGGACAGAACAAAGGACCACGTGCTCCACGCTCACGCCAAGAGCCAGCGCAGCGTGCACGCGCGTCACATGGCCTCCGTTTCATGGCACATGGCTGTTTCAACGGGAACAGCGCGCAAAGCTCACAAGCTTGTCGCCGATCTCACGCCACGCTCACATTGGACACTTTTGCAAGTATCACTTTCTCTATGGAGATTTAAATGCTGCTTTAAAGTGTTGTTATGATCTGATTTGTTGTTGGCTTCCAAAAGTTACTGACTATGATTTTCATACCTGAGCTCCTTATGTGATCTCATTCTATTTTCTCTCTCTCTCTCTCTCTCTCTCTCTCTCTCTCTCTCTCTCTCTTTTATTTGGATTCGTTATGTATTGTATAAAGCCTACTGTTTGTATTGTCGTACGCATATTTACTCTGTGTGATTTGTAGTTTGATGTATTACTAGTTTAATTATTAAAAAAACCATATACTGACGATTGGCTTGGACTCCACCCCACTCACATTACGAGTCAATGAGATGTCTGATCTGTAGCTACAAGCTCTAAATTTAGAAACTAAATTTATCATAAGGATAGGATAATATTTTCATGGCCAGAGAATACTTTTCCTTGAATTATAAGGCGTGATAACTTTATTGAAAATTGATAGGTCTACAGTGGTTTGCTGGACATACCACGGTTTGATTTGCAGTAATTTACAGTAAGAGATATCACAATAATTGATATGAAGAATGTAATATTGACATATTATTGAGTAAGTTACAGTGCCCTGTGATTATTTATTGTTATAGGCAATTGAGCTATTTTTCATAATCAATCAAATTTAATGTAACTGTCATCTGAGATATAAATTAATCATATTCCTGATTAATTATTCAAATTCCCTATATATCATTTGAGTTAATTATTCTGTAGTTTGTTTTTTGAATTTGCACGGGCGTGCTGACAGGAGAGCTTTACCTCAGACGACAGTAAGTGTGAGTGCTTAAATCCATTTTGAAAAACATGTTTACAAGAACATAATATTAAACGTTGCTTGATGTTTTAATATTTTTTACTCTGTATTTCTAGGAGTTGTTTCGAGCCCACTTTAGTTATTCCCACTTTAGGTACTTAGAGATTTACATCAGATGAAGGTTAGTATAAATTCATAAATTCAATTCAAGTTTATTTGTATAGCACTTTTTACAATACAAAAAATTACAAAGCAACTTTACAGAAAATTATGTTTCTACAATGTTTAGTAATAGCTTATAAGTGGTGGCTGTAAGTTTGTGCACATATGACAGGATTTTTCAGAAAAAAATAATACAAGACGTGGTCAGCCAGATGATGAACATTATTAACAGCAATTATTATATGATGCAGTCACATTTGAAGCAATATTTGTTAGTTCTGTCTGTTGATTTAGGGTTAGCATCATCTGAGGTTCTCTGAGGGGTTTGCATCATCTCTTATCAGGTGTTCTGGTTTCAGGCTGGATATTGTGTAATTCCTAGTTACCATGGGATGTAAATCCTGTGGCAAAACATAGAAACAAATAGAGACATCTTTAGCATAGCTGCTGTTCCAACAAAATAAAATGTATTATTTAAACCCAAGCTAAAGAATAAAAATACGCATTTGATCAGATGCAACTGCAGTCACAATCCCTGAAGGAGGGAACGGAGACGTTACGAATGGGATCTTGCCCGAGAGCCCAATCACCTTCGAGTGGTACAAAATGAGCCAATGGTACACAAAGTACCCTGGTCTGCGGAATTTGCATCGCGAGCTCCGCCCCGCAGAGCGGGTATATAAGGAGCAACGCGAGCAACTCGCATTCAAGTCTTCGCTGAGGAGCCGAGCCAGTGACCCGGCCGTTCAGCGGAACAGCGATGTGGCAAGGGGACGTAACATCTCCGTTCCCTCCTTCAGGAAACGAGGGTTACATACGTAACCAAGACGTTCCCTTTCAGTCGGTCACGTTCGAAGTTACGAATGGGGTCCCTTACAAAACGCCACATGGCTGTCTTCCAGCGACCCGTGTGAGTGATAGCACCCTGTCGTGAGGCCAGCATATTCCAGCTGGACATATGCTAGCAGGCTGCCTGCCCGTGGGAGGACTTACAGAAGGCAGGTATCTACCAAGGTGGTGATACATAAGAACTCTGAGGTACCCAGCCCGCTGGGTGGAGGTTTCAACGACAGAGCTGGCAAGGGGCTTGCCAAGGGAAAGACACATGCTGCGGAGAGACTTACTGTGGACATACACACGTGGGATTACCCAGAAGGGGAATCACGACACATGGAGGCACCTAGTCCCACACATAGCTGACCAAGGGGCATGTACGCAAGTGTTGGACATCAACAGTGCTGGAGGAACCCAGGGTTCTGACTGAGGAACTCACCTGAGGGGAATAGCGCACGCAACCAGTCCGCGGAGTAGAATGGCGCAGCAAGCTGATTGACACCGAGCAGGTCCTTACTGGGCCCGAAGGGGCGAGTACCCGGGAGGACATGGGCTCTACACAGAGATTATAAAATCTTGCAAATGTGTTAGGTGTCGCCAGCCCGCAGCTCTACAGATGTCTGCTAGCAAGGCACCATGCGGGGCAGCACTTGTAAGTTCACCACCTGATCCCTAAAATGAGTGGTGGGAACTTTGGTCACGTTACCCTGGGCACAACTGAAAATGCCTGCAGGTCCCCGACCCTCTTCACCGAAGCCAAAGCCGTCAGGAGCGCAGTTTTCAAAGATAAAACTTAGCTCTACTGAGAGCAAGGGTTCGAAGGGAGCTCTCTGCAGTGCTGATAGAACCACTGCGAGGTCCCAAGAGGGGACTTGCTGAGGGCGAGGCGGATTGAGCCTCCTTGCTCCTCTCAGGAACCTGATGATCAGATCGTGCCTTCCAAGAGACTTACCTTCAACAGGGTCATGGTGAGCCGAAATGGCAGCCACATAGACCTTGAGGGTGGAAGGAGACAGCCTTCATTCCATCCCCTCCTGAAGAAAGGAAAGCACTGACCCAATCGGGCATTTCCAGGGGTCCTCACACCGTGAAGAACACCAAGTGACGAAGAGGTTCCACTTCAAAGCATAGGCATGTCTGGTGGACATGGCTCTAGCTGAAGTGATGGTAGCTACCACCTGTGGTGGCAAGGTACCTAAACCTTCCGTGACCCGTCCAGAACCCACACATGTAGGTTCCACAGATCGGGACGCGGGTGCCAGAGGGTGCCCCGTCTCTGAGAAAGAAGGTCCCTCCTCAGAGGAATTGGCCAGGGACCAATTGGCCAGTGTTGTCCGTACGGACCAGAACGTGCTTGTCCTTCAGCAGGGCCCTGAAGCGGTGCAGAGCAAGACGTACTGCTAGCAACTCGAGGCAATTGACATGCCACTGAAGTCGGGGTCCTGTCCAGGAGCCTGACGCAGCATGCCTGTTGCACATGGCACCCCAGCCCGTGGCAGAGGCATCTGTTGATGCAACAACATGTCTGGACATCGGTTCTAGGGGCACGCCGGCCCGTAGAAACGAGGGGTCCAACCACGGGTGAAGTATCGGCGGCAGGCCGGAGTGATGGTCACTCGGAGCGTGCCCTGTTGCCATGCCCATCTCGGGACTCGGTCGTGAAGCCAGTGCTGAAGTGGTCTCATATGGAGTAGCCCGAGTGGTATGACTGCCGCCGCGGACGCCATATGCCCCAGGAGCCTCTGAAACAGTTTCAATGGAACCGCTCTCTTGCCCTCGAATTGTCTCAGGCAATTCAGCAGTGACTGCGCGCTCGACCGAGTCTATTTCCATACCGAGAAAAGAGATCCTCTGCACAGGGGAGAGTTTGTTCTTTTCCCAGTTGACCTGAAGACCCAGTCGGGCGAGGTGTCTGAGCCCCAGATCCCTGAGCTCGCATAACCGCTCTCGAGAGTGAGCTAGGATCAGCCAGTCATCGAGGTAGTTGAAGATACGGACACCTTGTTCCCTGAGAGGAGCCAGGGCTCCCTCCGCGACCTTCGTAAAGACGCGGGGAGACAGAGCCAACCCGAATGAGAGAACCTTGTACTGATATGCCTGCCCCTCGAAAGCAAACCGAAGAAACAGTCTGTGTCAAGGAAGAATGGAGACATGAAAGTACGCTTCCTTCAGGTCGATCGCTGCAAACCAATCCATCGGACGAATGCATTCGAAAATGCGCTTGGGCGTTAGCATCTTGAACGGGAGTCTGTGCAAAGCTCGGTTCAAGGCACACAGGTCCAGGATTGGCCGTAACCCACCTGTCTTCTTGGGTACTATGAAGTAAGGGCTGAAGTAAGGGGACGCCGGGCGAACTGAATCGCGTAGCCGAGCCTGAGTGTCCGGATGAGCCAGCGGGAAGGCCTGGGGAGCTCTAGCCAGGCTCCCAGGAACCAAACCAGCGGGGTCAAGGGGACTACAGGCGTACCCACAGTGGGGCAGCGTGGTGGAGCAGGCAGCCCCGGCATGGGAGGCATAGCGTCCCTTAGCGGGGGCGGAGTGCGGGCACTCGTCAGACTCCAAGTGGCAAAGAGGGCATGAGAAGGCAAAGCGTTCTTGAGCCGTCTTTGCATGGAAACTGGCAAGGGGAGAGGAGACCGAGAGCGGCGAGGAAGCACGTCGCCAGCTGTCGTTTGTGGCCTCTTGGGACCCGGAGGTAGAGGAAACAGCTCTGTTAGTGAAGGTTTGGGTACCACCGGCCGCAGGGCCAGTGGTGGAACAAAAAGAAAACGAGAACAAAGGATTCTCCCCCAGTAAGTGGTCCTGCTACCATCTCCTAATGAGCTAACGTCTCCAACTCTGGGTCGCCCGTCTCAAGAACGCCGCTTGGCCTGCCGTTTGGCAGGTTTAGGGGCAGAGACGGGTTGTGCCGCCCTTCTGTGGCCATTTCTTCGCTGCGGCCGGGAGTGGAGAAGGCTGCAGGGGGGCGCCCTCGGCGACGAGCAGGGGTTGCGCCGGCGGCTGGGTGGAAGCAGCAGTGGGCCGCCGTGGCAGGATGTGTCTAATGGCCTCAGACTGCTTCTGGGTGGCAGAGAACTGCTGGGCAAAGCTCTCTACCGCATCGCCGAAGAGGCCATCCTGGGAGACAGGGAAGTTGAGGAGCTGAGCCCGATCAGACTCCCTCATGTCTGCCAGGTTCAGCCATAGGTGGCGCTCCTGGACCACCAAAGTGGACATCACCTGACCCAAGGAGCGCGCAGTGACCTTCGTCGCCCGGAGAGCGAGGTCGGTAGCAGTGCGCGCCTCCTGCAAAACCCCTGGGTCAGCACCGCCCTTGTGCAGCTGCCGGAGCAGCTTGGCCTGATAGACCTGAAGTGAGGCAATGGCATGCAGGGCAGAAGCGGCCTGGCCTGCAGCTCTGTAAGCCTTGGTCACAAACGTGGATGAGAACTTACAGGCCTTGGAGGGCAGCTTGGAACCACCACGCCAAGCGAAGGCGCTCTGTGGACACAGTTGCATCGCAACAGAACACTCCACCGTGGGGATCCCAGCATACCCCTTGGCCGCCCCGCCATCGAGGGAGGGAACGCAGCCGAACCCTCATCTCCCGAGGACTCAAGCCCACCTTGTGATGCAGCGATCGACATACAGTCCTCTTCGCGAGCCCCGAATGAGATGTCAGGAGCCTGAGAGGGTCCAGCAAACTCATCCGGGAACTCGACCGGCTGCGGCGTATGTGAGGGGGGTGTGGCCCACACGGTAACTCTCAGATCACCCTGGCCCCCAGCGGAAGTAGCCCTCTTACGAGAAGAAGAGCTAGAATGGGGTTTGGCAGAGGGGACTCTATACCTTTTAAGGTAATCGAGTCTCGATCTCAATGCCGAGATGGTCATGTCCCCGCAATGAGAACATGAGCCATCCACGAACGCAGTCTCAGCGTGCTGGAAGCACGGACACGTGACACAACGATCGTGACTGCCACGAGGAGCGATATATCGACCGCACCCAGAAACACACGGGCGAAATGACATCTTTAAAAAGACGCAAATCGGCCCGTATCTCTTTTGTGAGAGAAATTGTCTCTTTTAGAGGTGTTGAAGCGCTCAGGGGAACACGGGAGCTGTCGCAGGAAACCCAGACGAACCACTGAATCGCGCCGTCACACCAACACCAGCTCTTGCTTGTAACCACTCCGGTGATTGCAGCAAGCAATGTGCTCGGCTCCGAAGCGAAAGCTTGAATGCGAGTTGCTCCTTATATACCCGCTCTGCGGGGCGGAGCTCGCGATGCAAATTCCGCAGACCAAGGTACTTTGTGTACCATTGGCTCATTTTGTACCACTCGAAGATGATTGGGCTCTCGGGCGAGATCCCATTCGTAACGTCGAACGTGACCGACTGAAAGGGAACTATAGTTTTGTAATCTATCTATGAGTATGTCATGATCTATGGTGTCGAACCCAGCACTAAGATCAAGTAAAACTAGTAATGAGATGCAGCCTTGATCTGACGCAAGAAGCAGGTCATTTGTAATTTTAACAAGTGCAGTTTCTGTGCTATGGTGGGGCCTGAAACCTGAAATTCTTCATACAGATCATTTTTTGCAGGAAGGAGCTCACAATTGAGTACACACACAAATTGTAGACATAAATGGAAGATTTGAAATAGGCCTATAATTTGCCAGTTCACTAGGATCTAGTTTCGGTTTCTTAATAAGAGGCTTTGTAAGGGAAACAGGTCAATTTAGCTCAAAGGGAATCATTTAAGATTTTAAAGGGAATTTGAACAGAATCACTGTTTCACGGCTGTTCACGGAGACACGTCTGCGGTTCAGTGAACGAGCCGTTTAACATCAAATCTGCGCTGGATACTAATATCCAAACTATAGTGAAACCACTATCAATTAGCACAGTAACAAGATCGGCAGTTTAAGACATTAACTTGTAAGCACAAAACACAAGATACTTCTCTTTTCAATATGAATAAGGCTTTATTAGATAAATCTAAGACATATAAACTAATCTAACACATAAACGCACGCACACACACATTCACACAAGTTGCAGGGAGGTCGAAAGTTAGGGAAAGATGAGTTTAAGAGAATGGAAATATGAAATCCCAAGTTAACAGCAATACGTTAAATTACATAGACATGAACAACCATCAATCACGTAATTAGCCCTTGCATTGAGTTCCTCAATGTGACTAAAATTATATTAGATACATCTGGGGATACATTGCCTTCGTTTCCTGTGAAAGGGACTCCCGTTGAAAGGCGTATCCCGGTGTCGCTGATTGGCTGGAAGTTCAGTAGTGAAGTGACGCCTTGGGAAGCCCGTGGTTGTTGGGCGTTGGCTGAAAGTGCAGAGTCGTGTGCGCTGGTCGAAGTTGAACGTGCATCCGAGGTCAGGCGTCGGAGACTCGACGTTACAAAACTTAACTCAGAACACGAAACTCTCAAATGGAAAAGAAAAGAAATAAAGTTTGATGAGACTAGGTTGTGTTCCTTCTCATTGTGGCATAGTAGCAGCAGGCAGGCACGCTGGAACCGCGCTCAAAGAACAATAGCCGTGTTTCCACTATCGAGCTAGGACCGGGCGTGCTAGTGTGTGCCAGGGCCAGTCGCGTTTCCACTGTCACTTCCGGGGCTTGATCGTGCCTCGCCGGGGCTTCCTCGGGGCCAACGGCCAGGGTTTTTCGGCCCGACGAAATCCTTGGGCCAAAGCGGGCCAGCTGGGGCTAGAGGAGGAGTTATGAACAAAGGCGGAGTTTCTCCGTGTCTAGAGAGCGTCAGCGCGGATCATTTCAGAAAGATAACAGCTTTACAACCAGCATTAAATATGTTTTAAAATAAGTTGAGCTTAAAACTCACTCTTAGTTAGCAGCAAGTGTTTGAAATAACTTGATCCGATGTGGATTATAATCACTAAACAAGGCAGAAATATTTATAAGCGATGTAAAAGACTATGCACGCTAAACATTAACGTTACCATATAAACATGGTAAATATGACCGCTTGGATAAATCAGACGCCAGCTTCTTATTCTCTATCACAATTGTGTATTTATTAAGTAACATTTTATCTGTCGTCTGGTTTCAAGAGTTTAGCTACACGTTGCATATCATCAAAATATAATAATGATTTTTGTTTGTGAGCTTTTATAAAAATAGAGAGTCTGCGCTGCGGATCATTTCAGAAAGATAACAGCTATAACACCAGCATTAAACACTTTTTTTAAATAAGTCGAGCTCAAAACTCTCTTTCAGTCAGCAGCGAGTGTTTGAAATAACTTGATCCAATGTGGATTAAAATCACCATACAAGACTGAAATATTTATAAGCGATGAAAAAGATATGCACGCTAAACATATTACCATAGTAAATATGGTAAAATATGACCGCTTGAAGAAATCAGACGTCAGCTTCTTATTCTCTATCACAGTCGTGTATTTATTAAGTAACTTATATTTTCTGTCACAAGCGTCGTCTCGAGAGTTTTTCTCACGTTGCCTATCATAAAAGAATATAGCATAATAATGTTTTTGTTCGGGAGCTTACAAAAATAGAGATATTATCATTCATTCTAAATGTGACCGCTACTGTGGCTAATAAACAGAAACAGACTTGAATGAACAAGCTGGCTATTTTCATGAGCGTTAAAAATAAATAAATAAAATAGATTATAAGTGTATTTATGTGTGAATAATTTTGAGTCCTGATAAATTAAATCAATATGATCAATGTATCATGTATTCTATAGTTAAAACATCGATGCTTTTGAGCATGCAAACAAACTGCCGCTTTTATCATGTTCGTTTTGTGATCGCACATGTTCCAGTGACTTATTTATAGTTTTCTGATAACTTCTCTTTGTTGGTGAAATTTTGAGGTTGCATGACGTTGTTCTGAGAGGCGTGTAAAGGGCGTGTTTTAGTGACGTGCAGCGGAGCTTCAAGCTCCACTGTGGAAACCCTGCGCTATTCTGGCCTCGTGCTACTGGCCCGGGGCTATGAGCCCCGCCCGGCCCGCTTTAAGCCCTGGCTCGCACTGGCCCGATAGTGGAAATGCGGCTAATGATGACTAACCGCATGGCTAGATGCTACAAGCTAAAGCTATGTAGCAAAGCTACAAGCTAAAAGCTAAGAGCAGGCATGACTAATAGCATGACTGATAGCACGAGCAAGGCTGGAACTAAAAGCCGACATGGCTAATATCAGCAGCTAGGGACTAAAAGCAGACTAAAAGCAAGATTTCATGGTGTCCAATGTATTTAAACTTCCTTGTTGGCCACCCTCAAATGTTGCCTTGACCAATCAGATATGGTCTTGGGGTGGGTATCATAAATCATTTGTTTATCTTACCAAGCATGTGGTTCTTGCCTCACAGGGTCTAATTTTGGACATGATTCCTATAACACGATTATGATATATTTTACAAATAAATGATTGTCAGGACAATATCAAGCAAGAAAATTCGATTACATCAATACTAGACATGACTATGTATCCTGTAGTTATCAAAAGACATACACAATAAGTGATTATACATGATAGTCAAATGTGTGGGTTACACATAAATGAATATGGAGTTAAGCAATGGAACGATTCATTTATAAGTCTTTTTGAGTTCATTCTTGTCCATATATAATGTATAAAAAGCAGTTTCTTTGCCATTCTCTGGCAAAGGGACTTTTCTGTGAAGACAAAGGTTTAAAGCCCTTCCCCCTTAGGAATTTCAGTCTGGTTTCACTGGCTGGGGGGAAGTCAATGCAAGTATTTAACTTGATCTCCTGGGTTTACATGTGATGTCCAGCGTTGCATTCCAATCACGAACAATAAATTTGACAATCTCTTCTTCGAATTAAAATTGTCAATAATTGTTCTATTGGTGTTAATGTTGAAAGCTGTTGTGTGAACAAGTTGGTTGGTAATCTGCTTGGTTCTTGTGGCACTAGAACTGATTTATGACTTCCTGAGGAATTCAGCTCATGTTTCAATGCACACAGCTCTGATAGACTCTTTAATTTGTCTGTTCGACTCATTTCTGCTACAGCTTAATAACCGCCAGCATAAATGGTTTTGGGAGGTTACCTAAAGATAACGACGAGTTAATAATATTGAGAAGCGGTTCTTCTGCTACAGGTAACAACTCTTTCAGTAATTTAGTGGGAACAGGATCTGTTGTTGGTTTAGATACAGTGATAGGTTTATTTATCTCTTCCTGTCCTATAGTTGTGAAGCACTGCAGTTTATCTTTGGGTGCAATGGATGAAACTGAAGAGTAAGACGCTGTAGAATCTACATTCGCTATTGTATTTCTAATATTATCTATTTTTTAGTGAAGAAATTCATAAAATTATGACTATTAAACATTGACGGAATATTTGAATCAGGTGGCGTCTGATTATTTGTTAATTTAGCCACTGTGCTAAATAAAATCTTTGGATTGTTTTGGTTATTTTCTACAAGTTTGTGGATATGCTCTGCCCTGGCAGTTTTTAGAGCCTGTCTATAGCTGGACATACTATTTTTTTATTTAATTCTAAAAACTTAGTTTTTCTCCATTTGTGTTTAAGACTATGAGTTTATTTCTTGAGAGAGTGAGTATTACTGTTATACGATGGCACAGTAAATTTTTCTCTAACCTTCTTTAATTTGATGGGGGCAACAGCTTCCTATGTATCAGAGAAAATAGTGTTCATGTTGCCAGTCATTTCGTCTAGTCTATGTGTATTTTTGGGTACAAATAGCAGTTGAGATAAATCAGGCAGGTTATTTGCAAATCTGTCTTTTGTGGCTGGAAAAATTTTTCTGCCCACATGGTAACGCTGAGCCATATAGTTAATATCAGTGTTCCCTATCTGTCAGTCACTACGAGTTATGTCGAATGACATATGGGGTCTCACTTGGGAGGCCAATCATCTGAGTTTAAGAGAAAATGACTATGAAAATTGGATCTAGTCACTACAAAGCTACAAAGTTTCTGGTCGGTGTGACGGCGCAGTACAGCGGTGTCCCTGTGACGGCGATTTCCCTAGGTGCTTTGGCTTAAAGAGCAAATCATGGACGATTCGCATCTTTTTCAAGATGCCGTTTCGTACGTGTCCTTCTGGATGCGATCGTTTCCTGTCTTCGGTTGATGGTCATGAGTGTTGTCTGATGTGTCTGGGCGTCCAACACGCTGAGGCTGTGCTCGTGAATGATTCATGCGTCTATTGTGGGTGTATGAACATGGCAGCGATGCGATCGCATCTCTCACTCCTCAAAGGGATGGCAGCAGACCCACTTTGTCGCCACCCGTCCCGGTTTCTCTGGCTTGATCAGGGGACTGTCGGCTGGTGCTCTGGGAGATCTGAGGGTTAAAGTGAGAGCTTCTCCACCAGGCCATGCCACACGGACCTCTCGCAGCGCGTGTCCTGTGCGGCTGCTGATTGATTCTGCGGGGCCATCTTACAGTGGCCCCAGCGTGTCTTTTGGTGCACCGCCCGAAGATCAGATGTCGATTGCTGCATCGAGGGATGGGTTATCGGCCTCTGAGGATGAGGATTCGGCGGGGCTCCCCCCTCAGGTGTTGTCACTGCTGCCGAATCTGACTTGGAGTTGTCGACCATGCTTGCCCGGGCAGCCAGAGTATCGGGCTGGAAATGACTACACCACCGAACCCCGAGCCCTCGCGGCTGGATGATTGATTTCTCAGTGCAGAGTGTGGCTCACAACCTTGTTCTGCCCTTTCTTCCCGGAGGTGCATGAAGAGGTGACAAAGTTGTTCATGTCCAGAAGCCACTCGTCTCCCTCTTCCATCCTCACCACCCTTGATGGCAGTGCAGCCAGGGGGTATGTGGACATTCCCCAGGTGGAGAGAGCGGTTGCGGTGCACCTGTTCCCGCAAAACACCGGCACTTGGAGGAATCGTCCGCATCTCACTGTCAGCCGCTCTGGCCAAGCTGCCTCTTCCCTGCATGCCATGGGTGTCCTGCAGGTACATCAAGCCAAGGTGCTGAAATCAATGCACAAGGGTGGTACCGACCCGAGGTTGATGCAAGTCCCACAGGAAGGCGATGTTCACACTGGTGGTCCAGGAGTGCCATTTCTGGCTGAACCTGGCCGAGATGAGAGATGTCGACAAAGCCCGCTTAGCATGCCAGAAGCTCCAGGCCACTGTACTGGGCTAGGCGTCATTATGGCTTGATTTCCTATGGGTAAACCCATATGTGTATCCTTCCACGGTCAGGTTTGGAAGCAGAGTAGTTGATGCATCTAGTCACTACAAAGCCTTCATCTGTGTGTTCGAGAGCTGTTCCTGGTCGGTGTGACGGCGCAGTACAGCGGTGTCCCTGTGACACCGATTTCCCTGGGTGCTACGGCTTAAAGAGCAAATCATGGACGATTCGCTTCTTTTTTAAGATGCCGTTTCGTACGTGTCCTTCTGGATGCGATCGTTTCCTGTCTTCGGCTGACAGTCACGAGTGTTGTCTGATGTGTCTGGGCGTCCAACACGCTGAGGCTGTGCTCATGGATGATTCATGCGTCTATTGTGGGAGTATGAACATGGCAGCGTGCCCTCTCCCTTCTGAGACCAGGTGATGAACCTGCAAGCGTTGCCGTTGGAGGAGGCAGATCCAGCCTTGGCGTTGCTCTGTCCCGTAAGAGCACTTCGCATATATGTGGACCACACCCAGAGCTTCAGAATCTCTGAGCAGCTCCTGGTCGGCTTTGGAGGTCAGTAGAAGGGGGAGGCTGTCTCTAAGCAGAGGTTGTCCCATTGGATAGTGGATGCCATCACCTTGGCGTACTATTCCCAAGGCGAGCTGTGCCCCCTGGGGGTGAAGGCCAACTCCACATGGAGTGTGGCCTCCTCCAATATGCTGGCGCACAGCACCTCTCTGGCAGACATCTGTCAAGCTGTGGGCTGGGCAAAACCTAACACCTTTGCGAGGTTTTACAACCTTTGTGTAGAGCCAGTTTCTTTCTGTGTGTTGGGTAACAGGTATTGGCGTGAAGGGCTGGCTGGGTGTCACACTTGCTGCGCCATTCCCCCTAACATGGGGATGCAAGCGTCTTCTCCCAGTAGAGTCCCCCCTGTTGGCGTACCCTGGTCAAGCATCCTCCAGCACCCTCGGCAGTCAGATTTGGTGGAGCAGTCTGTCGCCAGTCCCAGTACAGGTGTTAGCATGCCAGGAGCTCCAAACAGCCCCTGTACTGGGCTAGGCGTCCATATGGCTTGATTTCCTATGGGTAAACCCATATGTGTATTCTTCCTCGGTAAGGTTTCCCACTTGGCTAACCCATGTCTTCCCTTGACAGACCCGCTCTGTCAGTCTCTTTTGACAGAATCCCTATTCTAAGTTAGGACCTGCCTCAGAGACCTATTCCATATGTAGTACTGCCCCCGGGGTCAGTCCATATCAGTATCTTCACATGTCACCTCCCTATGGGTAGGATGTGATCTCCGTAGTGACCTTTTCCTAAGGCTCCCTTCCTTATATGTGGGGAAGTCGTGGCCTAATGGTTAGAGCTTCGGACTCCCAATCGAAAGGGCGCCGCAGCATAAATGGCTGCCCACTGCTCCTGGTGTGTGCTCACAGTGTGTGTGTGTGTTCACTGCTCTGTGTGTGTTCACTGCTCTGTGTGTGTGCATTTCGGATGGGTTAAATGCAGAGCACAAATTCTGAGTATGGGTCACTATACTTGGCTGAATGTCACTTTCACTTTCACTTATTGTCTTGTGTATCATTGTCCTCTTGTTTGATCCAAGTCTCTGTCCGGGCCATGGATTAAGCTTTGAATGATTAATAACAGAAGTAATGAAATCGGCTTTGTTTACAGCAGACTAGCAATTCGTGAGACCAATAGAAAAAGAAAGTACCGTACTGTATTGAGGGCGCTGCCCCCTCATGGCTGTACACTGTAATGCTTTCTCTTGGTTCTAAATAAATGTGACAATTATATGTTTTTTGGACTGATGCGATTTCTGTGACTTATAGTCCGAAAAAATACGGTAGTGTATTAGCAGACATAGGAAAAAGTGTGCAGGTTGTTAAGATTGCGTTTTTTTGCGCTCCATGGGTAGAAAGAACTGTAGAGAAAGGCTACAGCGTTCAGTTTGCATATTGGCATCAACGGCGTGGTCTTCACTTCTGTGAAGCTGGAATGAGTGCATTTGTTGACACAGGAATTGCAAGTTCTGCTGGACAAAAGGGCCATTTTCCTGCCAGACAGAGGGCCAGGCTATTACAGCCTGTATTTTCTGGTTCCCAAGAAAGATGGGGGGCCTATCTTTGTCACCTTGGACATATACAAAATGCATTGATGCTGCTCTGTTTCCTCTGTGACTCTAGAGCATCCACTTTTTAAATGACATAGGTGACTGGTTTATTCTGGTTCAGTCTCAACAGCTTGTGCTTTGACATCGGGAAGTTTTCCTAGCTCATCTCAAATCTCTAGGATTGAGTCTAAACGTCAAGAAAAGCGTTCTCTCTCCTGCTCAGAGGAGAATGAATTTGAGGGTTTTATGGGATTTGATTATGATTGAGGCCACCCACGAGGGTGACAGTCCCTTCATGGTATATTGTACTCAAGGGTCTGGTCAGGACTCCTTTCAACCCACTAAAGTCATCACCTGTCATGTTTCTGACCCTAAATATGGTTTTCCTAATGGCTTTTACTTCTCTAAAGAGAACTGGGGATATACAGGTTCTGTCAGTCTGGCCATCCTGCCTAGATTTTGCCCGGCTGGTCAAAGCTATTTTGCATCATCACCCTAATTATCTTCCGAAGGTTCCATTCTTGACCATACATCCAGTCGTTCTTGAAGCCTACTGCCATCCGCCGTTCACAGCAGTGGAGTAGGAATGACTTCGCTTACTGTGTCCAGTATGTGCTCTTCAGATTTATGTCTACCGCACCAGCCAATATTGTAGGTCGGAGTAGCTTTTATGCTATGGGGGCCACAACCAGGGGTGGCTGCCATGAAGCAAACTGTCACATTGGTTGAGGGAGGCAATTGCCCTGGCCTCTAGGAGTTAGGGCCCTTTCAACCAGGGAGGTTACACCTTCTACAGCTTTGGCAAGAGGTGTCCTCTTGCAGCAAGTGTGTGATGCAGCAGGTTGGTCCTCTCCATACACATTTGTCAGATTCTACAGTTTGGATGTCCATGTTACTCCAGGCTGGCATGACCTTGAGTCAACATCCCTTAGGCTTGTCTGACAGCTTTTGACAGTTCGAGTTCAGTTCGGCACCGTTGGCATTCTCATTCCCATTAGAGTTTGACAGGCAGGTTAAAAACTGTAAAAACAAACAAACAAAAAAAATTTACATAACAGACAATACTACTAAAACCTTTTTGTACTTTTAACATAATCTGCATAATAATTCTGGTGGTAAAAGGAATTTCATTTCATAAAAGTTAATTAAGTTATTCTAGCAAACATAAAACACCATCATGGTAATACACATGAAACTTAAAAAATGCAATAAACATTCATTAAACTGAAATAACATTCATTAAAATGGTGGGCAATGCTTATTTCCCTGCTTAGTTTACCCCCCCCCCCCCCAACCCCCGTAACTGTTAAGATGTGTATCACTCTGACTCTTCAGCACTTGTGATGTGTCTTCTGCATGTCAAAACAGGAAAGAGTCTGAAAGTGCTTGACTCTTTAAGAAAATTGGGTTCTCAACAAACAACAGCCTTTATAACAATGAGAAAACACATCACAACTCTACAACTGCCATGTTATGTGTCCTGCAGTCCAAAATAAATTATGAAACACATGCATGCTGCATTAAATGTACACTGCTATTTTACATTTCTAACTTTTTTATATAAAGTGATTACTACCTGCCGATGATTAGGCATAAATACTTTTACTCAGAAATTACAATTACATTTCACAATTAATTACAAAGAAATGAAATGTACATTTTGAAGTCGTAAAGCATCTCATTAGACAAAAATGTGCAAATGAGAAAAGCTTGCACTCTACTACAGGTGCAAAAAACCACACATCCTGTTAGTATAAAATGATAAACATCATTCATGCAGACAGCAAAATGAAAGGATACATAACCCAAATGCCAATTTCTATAAAATTTAAATACTTTTTAGAAGCTCAGTGGTGTTAAATCTTGTGTTAAATCGTGTTGCTTCACATGTCTTTTCGATCACAAAAATGAGAAGAACTAAACAATTACTTTACGTGTTTTGTCATATAGTGTAGCTTTTGTTCTTCATTCATTCCATTCACTGGGTTCAGACCAATTCAGACAATTTGGATTATGCTATATTACAAATATAATTTCCTTTCCATTCCAGTCTGTCAGTCCACAAGTAAGGAAATCACCATTGAGGAACAGCAGACAGACCCATGCAACAGGTGGAATGAAACAAGCTAGAAATTCTGCCACAGATACACTCACCTAAAGCATTATTAGAACACCATACTATTACTGTGTTTGACCCCCTTTCGCCTTCAGAACTGCCTTAATTCTATGTGGCATTGATTTAACAAGCTGCTGAAAGCATTCTTTAGAAATGTTGGCCCATCCTATGGTCCGTGTTCTCATTCTGTTTACTCATCAGACCAGGCAACATTTTTCCAGTCTTCAACTGTCCAATTTTGGTGAGCTTGTGCAAATTGTAGCCTCTTTTTCCTATTTGTAGTGGAGATGAGTGGTACCCGGTGGGGTCTTCTGCTGTTGTACCCATCCGCCTCAAGGCTGTCCGTGTTGTGGCTTCACAAATTCTTTGCTGCATACCTCGGTTGTAACGAGTGGTTATTTCAGTCAAGGTTGCTCTTTTAGCAGCTTGAATCAGTCTGCCCATTCTCCTCTGACCTCTATAATCAACAAGTCATTTTTGCTCACAGCACTGCCACATACTGGTTGTTTTTCCCTTTTCACACCATTCTTTGTAAACTCTAGAAATGGTTTGAAATACTCAGACCGGCCCGTCTGGCACCAACAACCATGCCACGCTCAAAATTGCTTAAATCACCTTTCTTTCCCATTCTGACATTCAGTTTGGAGTTCAGGAGATTGTCTTGACCAGGACCACACCCCTAAATGCATTGAAGCAACTGCCATGTGATTGGTTGATTAGATAATTGCATTAATGAGAAATTTAACAGGTGTTTCTAATAATCCTTTAGATGAGTGTACATTTTACAGTATTAACCTGCAATTTACAATAAAGAAAAAAAATATAAACTAGTAATTTCAACAATGCACACTCCTACTAAAATATTTTTTGTAGCTTTAACATAATCTCATTATTAATTCTAATAATTCAGTTATTCTCGCAAACAGAAAACACCATTATGGTAAAACACATGACACTTAGAAAATGCAATAAACATTCATTAAACTGAAATAACGTTCATTAAAATGGTGGGCAATGCTTATTTCCCTGCTTAGTTAACCCCCCCCCCCCATAACTGTTAAGATGTGTGTCACTCTGACTCTTCAGCACTTGTGATGTGTCTTCTGCATGTCACAACAGGAAAGAGTCTGAAAGTGCTTGACTCTTTAAGAAAATTGGGTTCTCAACAAACAACAGCCTTTATAACAATGAGAAAACACATCACAACTCTACAACTGCCATGTTATGTGTCCTGCAGTCCAAAATAAATTATGAATACATGCATGCTGCATTAAATGTACACTGCTATTTTACATTTCTAACTTTTTTATATAAAGTGATTACACTGCCGATGATTAGGCATAAATACCTTTACTCAGAAATTACAATTTCATTTCACAATTAATTACAAAGAAATGAAATGTACATTTTGTAGTCGTAAAGCATCTCATTAGACCAAAATGTGCAAATGAGAAAAGCTTGCACTCTACTACAGGTGCAGAAAACCACACATCCTGTTAGTATAAAATGATAAACATCATTCATGCAGACAGCAAAATGAAAGGATACATAACCCAAATGCCAATTTCTATAAAATTTAAATACTTTTTAGAAGCTCAGTGGTGTTAAATCTTGGGTTGTGAAAAACCTGTGTTGCTTCACATGTCTTTTCGATCACAAAAATGAGAAGAACTAAACAATTACTTTACGTGTTTTGTCATATAGTGTAGCTTTTGTTCTTCATTCATTCCATTCACTGGGTTCAGACCAATTCAGACAATTTGGATTATGCTATATTACAAATATAATTTCCTTTCCATTCCAGTCTGTCAGTCCACAAGTAAGGAAATCACCATTGAGGAACAGCAGACAGACCCATGCAACAGGTGGAATGAAACAAGCTAGAAATTCTGCCACAGATACACTCACCTAAAGCATTATTAGAACACCATACTATTACTGTGTTTGACCCCCTTTCGCCTTCAGAACTGCCTTAATTCTATGTGGCATTGATTTAACAAGCTGCTGAAAGCATTCTTTAGAAATGTTGGCCCATCCTATGGTCCGTGTTCTCATTCTGTTTACTCATCAGACCAGGCAACATTTTTCCAGTCTTCAACTGTCCAATTTTGGTGAGCTTGTGCAAATTGTAGCCTCTTTTTCCTATTTGTAGTGGAGATGAGTGGTACCCGGTGGGGTCTTCTGCTGTTGTACCCATCCGCCTCAAGGCTGTCCGTGTTGTGGCTTCACAAATTCTTTGCTGCATACCTCGGTTGTAACGAGTGGTTATTTCAGTCAAGGTTGCTCTTTTAGCAGCTTGAATCAGTCGGCCCATTCTCCTCTGACCTCTATAATCAACAAGTCATTTTTGCTCACAGCACTGCCAAATACTGGTTGTTTTTCCCTTTTCACACCATTCTTTGTAAACTCTAGAAATGGTTTGAAATACTCAGACCGGCCCGTCTGGCACCAACAACCATGCCACGCTCAAAATTGCTTAAATCACCTTTCTTTCCCATTCTGACATTCAGTTTGGAGTTCAGGAGATTGTCTTGACCAGGACCACACCCCTAAATGCATTGAAGCAACTGCCATGTGATTGGTTGATTAGATAATTGCATTAATGAGAAATTTAACAGGTGTTTCTAATAATCCTTTAGATGAGTGTACATTTTACAGTATTAACCTGCAATTTACAATAAAGAAAAAAAATATAAACTAGTAATTTCAACAATGCACACTCCTACTAAAATATTTTTTGTAGCTTTAACATAATCTCATTATTAATTCTAATAATTCAGTTATTCTCGCAAACATAAAACACCATCATGGTAAAACACATGACACTTAGAAAATGCAATAAACATTCATTAAACTGAAATAACGTTCATTAAAATGGTGGGCAATGCTTATTTCCCTGCTTAGTTAACCCCCCCCCCCATAACTGTTAAGATGTGTGTCACTCTGACTCTTCAGCACTTGTGATGTGTCTTCTGCATGTCACAACAGGAAAGAGTCTGAAAGTGCTTGACTCTTTAAGAAAATTGGGTTCTCAACAAACAACAGCCTTTATAACAATGAGAAAACACATCACAACTCTACAACTGCCATGTTATGTGTCCTGCAGTCCATAATAAATTATGAACACATGCATGCTGCATTAAATGTACACTGCTATTTTACATTTCTAACTTTTTTATATAAAGTGATTACACTGCCGATGATTAGGCATAAATACCTTTACTCAGAAATTACAATTTCATTTCACAATTAATTACAAAGAAATGAAATGTACATTTTGAAGTCGTAAAGCATCTCATTAGACAAAAATGTGCAAATGAGAAAAGCTTGCACTCTACTACAGGTGCAGAAAACCACACATCCTGTTAGTATAAAATGATAAACATCATTCATGCAGACAGCAAAATGAAAGGATACATAACCCAAATGCCAATTTCTATAAAATTTAAATACTTTTTAGAAGCTCAGTGGTGTTAAATCTTGGGTTGTGAAAAACCTGTGTTGCTTCACATGTCTTTTCGATCACAAAAATGAGAAGAACTAAACAATTACTTTACGTGTTTTGTCATATAGTGTAGCTTTTGTTCTTCATTCATTCCATTCACTGGGTTCAGACCAATTCAGACAATTTGGATTATGCTATATTACAAATATAATTTCCTTTCCATTCCAGTCTGTCAGTCCACAAGTAAGGAAATCACCATTGAGGAACAGCAGACAGACCCATGCAACAGGTGGAATGAAACAAGCTAGAAATTCTGCCACAGATACACTCACCTAAAGCATTATTAGAACACCATACTATTACTGTGTTTGACCCCCTTTCGCCTTCAGAACTGCCTTAATTCTATGTGGCATTGATTTAACAAGCTGCTGAAAGCATTCTTTAGAAATGTTGGCCCATCCTATGGTCCGTGTTCTCATTCTGTTTACTCATCAGACCAGGCAACATTTTTCCAGTCTTCAACTGTCCAATTTTGGTGAGCTTGTGCAAATTGTAGCCTCTTTTTCCTATTTGTAGTGGAGATGAGTGGTACCCGGTGGGGTCTTCTGCTGTTGTACCCATCCGCCTCAAGGCTGTCCGTGTTGTGGCTTCACAAATTCTTTGCTGCATACCTCGGTTGTAACGAGTGGTTATTTCAGTCAAGGTTGCTCTTTTAGCAGCTTGAATCAGTCGGCCCATTCTCCTCTGACCTCTATAATCAACAAGTCATTTTCGCTCACAGCACTGCCACATACTGGTTGTTTTTCCCTTTTCACACCATTCTTTGTAAACCCTAGAAATGGTTTGAAATACTCAGACCGGCCCGTCTGGCACCAACAACCATGCCACGCTCAAAATTGCTTAAATCACCTTTCTTTCCCATTCTGACATTCAGTTTGGAGTTCAGGAGATTGTCTTGACCAGGACCACACCCCTAAATGCATTGAAGCAATTGTCATGTGATTGGTTGATTAGATAATTGCATTAATGAGAAATTTAACAGGTGTTTCTAATAATCCTTTAGATGAGTGTACATTTTACAGTATTAACCTGCAATTTACAATAAAGAAAAAAATATAAACTAGTAATTTCAACAATGCACACTCCTACTAAAATATTTTTTGTAGCTTTAACATAATCTCATTAATAATTCTAATAATTCAGTTATTCTCGCAAACATAAAACACCATCATGGTAAAACACATGACACTTAGAAAATGCAATAAACATTCATTAAACATAAAACACTTATTGACAGAACTGATAGCAATAACTATTAAGAGACATTCTTTTTAAACTAAATACTTTCAAATGCGGAATTCTGATATTCTGGGAATATCAGTTTACAATGTTTGACTGTAAATTATATGTTGTTTTGTTCTATCTTAATATATATATATCAGCACTTAAAGATGTCTTCTGCATGTCACCACAGGAAAGAGTCAGAAAGTGCTTGTCTCTTTACGAAAATTGGGTTCTCAACAAACAATAGCCTTTATAACAGTGAGAAAACACATCATGACTCCACAACTGCCATGTTCTGTCTCCTGCAGTCCAAAATAAATTTTGAACACATGCACACATGCATGCTGAATAAAATGTACACTGCTATTTTACATTTATCACTTTTTTATATAAAGTGATTACACTGCCGATGATTAGGCATAAATACTTTTACTCAGAAATTACAATTACATTTCACAATTAATTACAAAGAAATGAAATGTACATTTTGAAGTTGTAAAGCATCTCATTAGACAAAAATGTGCAAATGAAAAAAGCTTGCACTCTACTACAGGTGCAGAAAACCACACATCCTGTTAGTATAGAATGATAAACATCATTCATGCAGACAGCAAAATGAAATGATACATAACCCAAATGCCAATTTCTATAAAATTTAAATACTTTTTAGAAGCTCAATGGTGTTAAGTCTTGGGTTGTGAAAAAACTATTGCTTCACATGTCTTTTCAATTACAAAACTGAGAAGAACTAAACATTCACTGTACATGTTTTGTCATACAGTGTAGCTTTTGTTCTTGATTTGTTCCATTCACTGGGTTCAGACCAATTCAGACACTTTGGATTTCTACGTTTTATTACAAATATAATTTCCTTTCCATTCCAGTCTGTCAGTCCAGAAGCAAGATGATCACCATCAAGGAACAGCAGACAGACCCATGCGACAGGTGGAATGAAACAAGCTAGTAATTCTGCCACAGATATATGCTCAGTTTGTCCAGCGTCATGTTCAATATGCTTTAATAAGGACCATTAAAGTAAAAACAAAAAGAGCAGGAATGACGAAAGCCAGTCTTGGTTACACATAACAATGCATGGGCATGAAAACTGTACATCCATGAATGTCTGTATGCCAATTAGCAAAAAGCTTATGGAACAGAGATGTTAATGGTTCAACTAGAGAACAGGTCTTGCAAAGTGTGTAAAAAAAAAAAATGTCAAGCCGCCAATTCCGCCTTACTGTCAGATTCGTTTTCACTGCGCCTCCAGGATCGGCCCCGCCTCCAGGATCGGCCTGCCTGCGATTTTAATCGGTGCACCCAGAACGGATCACATATGGATCCGCACTTCAGACGTGCCTTAGTTAATGTATGCCATGTGGGAATTATTTGGGATCTCCTTCGTGTGAAGTTCGGCCCATATTTCGAGCTCTATCCCGGATGTCCTATGTTAAATTGTTTTAATTTGGGAAAGTATCATGTAGCCTAAATTCATTACAGTAACTTGGTGCTAGCTTGGTGCTAACATTATGGATAGAGGGTTTGCACGATGCGTCATCAATCCGGAAGTTGGCCATTTTGGAAGCACTGAACGTAAACAATGCCACTGAACGGACTAGAAAATTTGGCTGATTATTGCTGCTGAAAAATGGTAGAGTTTTGGTCTGTACTAAGCGGTCACATCGGGAAAAAAACATTTAGAGATCTATAGACTGTCAAATGTTAAAGAGAAGAGGAAAAAAAACGTGATTAAAGAAGGCGTTTGTGGTTGAGAGAAGTACAGTTACAGCATCAGCTCATCAACCACATGCACATGTGTAAATTAAGCATTGACTGCGGCTTAAATGTTGACATAGTTAACTATGGCTACATTCACACTGTTAGTCAAAATCCAATTATATTTGTATTTGATTGGAATTTGATCTAAAATAATGATGTCCACACTGTATATTGCAGCTGTTCAGATCTGATTTGTGTGTCCATGCAGCTCTTTGGCAATACAGGAATGATGTTGTGTTGATTGGGGTGTTTACATTTGCGATAGATGTGTTGTCTTATTTAAATTTTACAACATGGAAATGTGTAACCGACGTGCTGTACTACTGCGTCTGGAGCTGCAGAACTGTAGGAGGTTGGTATGTTACCTTACAGCTTTTTTTTTCTGTGTTGCGTCAGTTTCAAAAATAATAATTTTCTTCTCGTCCGACATTTTGCAAGAACAAAGTTGCTTCGAGCCGTTGCTGCGATACGTCAACACGTCCGCCATGTTTGAGGGCAAGTCTGCCTTAAAAATACATGGAAGTAAACAGGGGGCTGCGTTTTTTTCTGAATAAAAACAAGATAACGTTCAGATTTATCATCCGATTTCAGAGGTTTGTAATCTACGTACAGTTAAAAATAACTATGCCTCCAGTTAGTTAGTTAGGCTTGGAAAATTATTAATTTTCATAAGAAATTGGTTTCATAAGAAAAATTGGTTTAAAAAGAAAAAGGGTTTTATATTTTATTGAAGCATCCCTGGGCACCCCCATTGGCTAGCGGACCCCACCTGCTGTTAGCATTCCTTTGACTCACATTCATTAATGCGTCACTTTGACAACAAATAACTTTACATCTGAGGCATTTAAAGACTCCATTTGTCTATTCATTATTACTAAAGAAACATGAAAATGTATTAAAGGCCCCATTACCTTGTATCTTATGTTGTGGCCCCGTAGAAGCATTTTTTTTAATAGGCGTCCTAACCTGCGACTCTCTGTTGCACAGTAGAGAAATTACCGTATGAACAGGAGGAGAAGCTCGCAGGCAATCTTTTACTGTCTATGAGGCTATCGGGGGGACATGGAGGCATGAAGTCAAGGGAGAAGCCCATAGAGAGTCCATAAAAGACACTGGACAAAATTGTTCAACAACGTCTGCAAGATTCGGTAGGTGATTCAAATTTCTCTTGGCACAGCGATTAGAAGACTTACAATTGTCAGACAGGTTGCTCATGTAGTGTGGTCACAGAGGAGTAAATTGCACAATTAATAAACAAAAAAATATATATATATTTAATTAAACGCTGACTACGCCACCCCTTTCAAGTAAGGGGAACTAAACACTGACACACAGTTCCGTAAAAAAAAAAAAAAAAAAAAAAACACACAAACAGAGGGTTTATAAAAGTAAACTAAATAAGCTAAATCAAACACAAATCTGCAACATCATTTCACCTAGTCAAAACTCTAATTCAGAATATCTGTAATTACATTTCGACTAGGCTGAATGAACATTACAGATATCTCAAATTTCAGATATCTCTAATCAAAATTCATTCCAAGATATCTATAACTTGATGATAGATATCTACAAATACATTGTGACTGTCCCTAACTCCAGTTTGAGATATCTACAATGTCATTTTGACTAGTCATAGTTCCAGTTACAGATATCTACAACGTCATTTCACCTATTCAAACCTAATTTAAGATATCTGAAAAGGAACATGTAGATATCTTGAATTTACTTGAATTAAAGATATCTTGAACTGGAGTTATGACTAGTCAGAATCAAATTGTAGATATCTCAAACTGGAATTACAGATATCTACAATTCAGTTACAGATATCCGTAATCTCAAAGTGGATTTCTTCAACTGAATTGTAGATATCTGTAATGATAAACCCCATACAAATGAATGGCAAAAGGGATGTCGTTTTTTCCTAGGAAGAATGTCTTTGTGGATATCTGAAATTACAATTATGGATAGGAAGAATGTAGTTGCGGATATCTGAAATGTTCTTTTTGACGAGGCAGAACTGAAATACAGATATCTGCAACACACATCCAGTCTAGCTTTTAAATGTTAAAACGGCTTTCCATACACACACCTGCCACAGCAGCCATGAGTCACATTGTAGTGACGTCAACTCCCCCTTGGTCTTATTGGCTAGAGGAGCAGTTGTCAATCTAGAACTTGTGGGCCAGTGGTGATGCTGAAGCCCATCCTGATTTACATGAAACCCTAACTGCAACTTTTAGAAACACAGAACTTGAAAACAAGAGCAAAAGGGAAAAGACCACAGGCACACAAAAAATAACATTACCAGGAAACCTGATTTTGTTTGTGATTTGGAAATTTTTTAATTCATGTTTCAGTTTTGTGCAATATAATTTAAATGTGTTTACATTTTTTATTTACACTGTTGTTTTTTTAAATGCATTTCCTTTTTGTGCGTTATTATTTTACACAGGTTTTTAAATATTTGATTTATGCTTATTATTTTTCGATCTTTGACTGCAATACATTTGGCGGGATTCTGATCACTTGCTAGTGAGCAATACATGTCCATCATCACGACAAAAACATTCTCTTAGAATTTACAATTTGCATTCGGTAAACAGATCGATACAAATCATGCATGAAATAAAAGTTTATAAAGTCAAACGATAGCTTTATGTGCTATACAGATGAACTTGAAATCTTGATTCATTAGAGATTTTCAATAAAAGATCGCTCGGTAATGCAAGTTCATGATCCAATTCATGAACACATGACTCTTTTTGAGTTAATCTTTTAAAAATAATAATTTCTTTTGTTTAACGAAATCATTGTCAATCAATCAATCACCTTTATTTATATAGCGCTTTAAACAAAATACATTGCGTCAAAGCACTGAACAACATTAATTTGGAAAACAGTGTCTCAATAATGCAAAATGATAGTTAAATGCAGTTCATCATTGAATTCAGTTATGTCATCTATGTTCAGTTTAAATAGTGTCTGTGCATTTATTTGCTATCAAGTCAATGATATCGCTGTAGATGAAGTGACCCCAACTAAGAAAGCCAGAGGCGACAGCGGCAAGGAACCGAAACTCCATCGGTGACAGAATGGAGAAAAAAACCTTGGGAGAAACCAGGCTCAGTTTGGGGGCCAGTATCTGTATCTGGGGCTCTAGTTGTCCTGGTCTCCGCTGTCTTTCAGGGCAGTAGAGGTCCTTTCTAGGTGCTGATCCACCATGTGGTCTGGATACGTACTGGATCCGGGTGACTGCAGTGACCCTCTGGTCTGGATACAGACTGGATCTGGTGGCCACGGTGACCCCGGAACAAGAGAGAAACAGACAAATATTAGCGTAGATGCCATTCTTCTAATGATGTAGAAGGTACATAGGGTGTTATGTGAAGTGTAGTTTGTTTACTAAGCGTGCAGAACAACCATCCAATAAAGCGTTACAATAATCTAACCTTGAAGTCATAAATGCATGGATTAACATTTCTGCATTTGACATTGAGAGCATAGGCCATGATTCTGATATATTTTTGAGATGGAAAAATGCAGTTTTACAAATGCTAGAAACGTGGCTTTCTAAGGAAAGATTGCGATCAAATGGCACACCTAGGTTCCTAACTGATGACGAAGAATTGACAGAGTAACCATCAATTCTTAGACAGTGTTCTAGGTTATTACATGCAGAGTTTTTAGGTCCTAAAATTAACACCTCTGTTTTTTCTGAATTTAGCAGTAAGAAATTACTCGTCATCCAATTTTTTATATCGACTATGCATTCCATTAGTTTTTCAAATTGTTGTGTTTCACCGGGCCGCAAAGAAATATAGAGCGGAGTATCATCATCATAACAGTGAAAGCTAACACCATGTTTCCTGATGATATCTCCCAAGGGTAACATATAAAGCGTGAAGAGTAGTGGCCCTAGTACTGAGCCTTGAGGTACTCCATACTGCACTTGTGATCGATATGATACATCTTCATTCACTGCTACGAACTGATGGCGGTCATATAAGTACGATTTAAACCATGCTAATGCACTTCCACTGATGCCAACAAAGTGTTAAAGTCTATGCAAAAGAATGCTGTGGTCAATTGTGTCAAATACAGCACTAAGATCCAATAAAACTAATAGAGAGATACACCCACAATCAGATGATAAGAGCAGATCATTTGTAGCTCTGAGGAGAGCAGTCTCAGTACTATGATACGGTCTAAATCCTGACTGGAAATCCTCACATATACTATGTGTGGGGAATATAATTGTGAGGATACCACCTTTTCTAGTATCTTGGACAGAAAATGGAGATTCGAGATTGGTCTATAATTAACTAGTTCTTTGGGGTCAAGTCGTGTTTTTTTTTTTTATGAGAAGCTTAATAACAGCCAGTTTGAAAGTTTTGGGGACATACCCTAATGACAATGAGGAATTAATAATAGTCAAAAGAGGACCTATGACTTCTGGAAGCACCTCTTTTAGGAGCTAAGATGGTATAGTGTCTAACAAACATGTTGTTGGTTTAGATGATTTAACAAGTTTATACAATTCTTCCTCTCCTATAGTAGAGAATGAGTGGAACTGTTCCTCAGGGTGTCTATAGTGCACTGTCTGATGTGATACTGTAGCTGACGGCTGAATGGTTGCAATTTTATCTCTAATAGTATCGATTTTAGAAGTAAAGTAGTTCATAAAGTCATTACTGCTGTGGTGTTGGGAAATGTCAACACTTGTTGAGGCTTTATTTTTCGTTAATTTAGCCACTGTATTGAATAAATACCTGGGGTTATGTTTGTTTTATTCTAAAAGAGAAGAAAAGTAATCAAATCTAGCAGTTTTTAATGCTTTTCTGTAGGATATGTTACTTTCCCGCCAAGCAATACGAAATACCTCTAGTTTTGTTTTCCTCCAGCTGCGCTCCATTTTTCGGGCTGCTCTCTTTAGGGTGCGAGTATGCTCATTATACCATGGTGTCAAACTGTTTTCCTTAACCTTCCTTAAGCGTAAAGGAGCAACTGTATTTAAAGTGCTAGAAAAGAGAGAGTCCATAGTTTCTGTTACATCATCAAGTTGTTCTGAGGTTTTGGATATGCTAAGGAATTTGGATACATCTGGAAGATAACTTAAAAGCAGTTTTTTTTGGTAGAAGTGATAGTTCTTCTATACTTGTAACAAGAAGTAGAATTTACAATTTTGGCTATATGAAGTTTGCACAGAACTAAATAATGAGCTGAGATATCATCACTTGGCTGAATAATTTCAACACTATCAACATCAATTTCATGTGACAGTATTAAATCTAGAGTATGATTTCGACAATGAGTAGGTCCTGAAACATGTTGTCTAACACCAATAGAGTTCATAATGTCTATAAATGCTGATCCCAATGCATCTTTTTCATTATCGACATGGATATTAAAATAACCAACTATTAAAACTTTATCTGCAGCCAGAACTAACTCGGATGTAAAATCACCAAACTCTTTAATAAAGTCTGTATGGTGCCCTGGTGGCCTGTATACAGTAGCCAGTACAAACATAACAGGGGATTTATCATTAACATTTGTTTCTCTGGATGATATTATATGTAGCACCATTACTTCGAACGAGTTATACTTGAAGCCTGCCCTCTGAGAAATCCTGAAAAAGTTGTTAAAAATTGAAGCAACTCCTTTTAGACGTGGCTCATGTTTATAACAGTAATCTTGGGGGTGGACTCATTTAAAATAATGTAATCATCAGGGGCCTCATTTATAAAGCTTGCGTACTCACAAAACGGGGCTGAAAACATGCGTACACCAGTTCCTGCGCAAAAGGTGGGATTTATAAAGAAAAACTTGACGTTAAAATATGCGCACCTACACGCAAACTCTGACCCATGCGTACGCACATTTTGAAGAGAAAGCAGTTTGGCGACACTGATGGTGAGTTGAGGAACTGACTGCAGATAAAGGGAATTAACCCTTTGCAAATTGGCAAAATTTACTTTGAAATATTTCAATATTTACAATATGTTCAAGTTGCTCATAGGTCCCGGTTACAAAAGAAATGCAAATCACATTAAATCACCATTATGGGTCCTAAAGATACATACATGCATGTTTAGTTTAAAGGGACAATAAGTAACTTTTTAGGTATTTTATTATCTAAAATCAATATTTTTATTCATAAATATGCCCTCAATGGTGTACAAATACCTATGCCAATGTTTAAACTAATCCTCGTAAATGAAGAATTTATTATCTTTATATACATGGGACGGGTAGGTCGACGGAGGCTTCCATGTAGTTCCGCCATCTTGCAAAACTATAATAGCAGAGAGGGACAAAAAGTACTAAGCCAACGCGTTTCCACAACGCGTTTTCGGTCAGAGCCAGAAACGCAGGTGCAGAGCAGTGAGAGGCGCTTGAAACTGCACCGGCAAGTTTAAAAGTCTGGATTGCATTCTTATTATGGACCATACATATGCCGCGCCACAGGAGAAGAAAACATCGTCGCCAAAACAGTCAAAAATAGAACGTAAAAGGAAACGTGACCGTAGATTACAGAAAACAAGAGTTAATGTCGGGGAAGCTTTTTCTAGGTGGAAAGAGCTAATGCTGGATAAAGATTTCAAAAGAGACGCTGAAGTGGCCAGTTTTCTTCTCGACAGGTAAGTCAGTGTTACAATCTATATTACAAAATATCTAACAATGCACATTATTCAGAAAATATAACGAATAAAGAAAACATAACTACTAATTACAATATTTCATGTTTTCCACAGTCAGTAATTCATACTGTAACATTCGTTTGTTGCTGTTTGTTTGAAATAACACACCTGTTCACCTGAAGGAAAACTCGACGAAGTGCTATTAGAAGCCTTCCCGTCAAAGCTTTTTGGTACATATCGCCTGCCGTAGATGCAACGCGCATTTGAAAAAGCGAGGCGCTGGAGAGCAAAATTAGTTTGAATGCAAAATACAATTTCACCACTAGATGGGAGTAATTCCTACTTAGTGTCCCTTTAAAGACATAAAAGGAACTATATGTATATATCTTAAATGGATGTAGGCCTATCACTTATTATGTGATTGATGTGATAAGGTGTAAATGATTAAATCTGATAGCTGAAAACATAAATAGCCTACTGCAGCAACACTTAAGTGCATATTGTATGATGGATGCGCTGGCACTGCTGGAAGACTATGCCAATGGCAGACTACGGAGGGAAAGAGTATTCAGGGACCGTGAGGATTTCCTAGCCCATGATGATGAATGGCTAATAAGCCGCTTTAGATTTCCTAGAGCCATGCTCTTGGATCTGTGTGCTGAACTTGGATTTTTGCCAACCGGGACATACCAGCGGGAAATAGGCGACAGGTAACTAAGTGTACTTTTTTTTTAATGCTAAACCTTATTGATTTTAGCATTCCTATTAATTTGTCATAGAACTGGGATTTCACAGCCATCCCAAAGCTCATTAATGGCTGCAGTTTTTAAAGGGATTATTCAAATGACCAATCGATACATAAAGTTTCCTTGCACTGTTGGAGAACAGGCCAATATCAAAAGGCAATTTGCAGCAATGTCCGGTTTACCAAATGTAATCGGCGCAATCGACTGCACTCATATTGCTATAAGGGCTCCATATGTAGATGAATTTATTTATGTGAATCGCAAACATGTGCAATTCAATAAATGTGCAAATTATATGTGACGCAGTGTTAATTTTGACACAAAATTTTTATTTAGTTTTAGTCTTAGTCTTTTGACTATAATTATTTTTAGTTTTAGTCAAGTTTTAGTCATCTGATTTGTTTTAATTTTAGTCTTATTTTAGTCGACTAAAATCGCTTGGAGTTTCGTCAAATTGGTCTCCCGCAGACTCTGCAAGAATAAGGACTAAACCAATTGTACACTCAAAAAATAAATTGTTGAATGAACATGATTTATTCGTAGCACCCATTATGCATCTAATCAAATCAACTAAACTTGCACTGCTTTGAATAATATAGTTACAAATAACAAGAATGAATCATTTAACATAAGTAAACGTGTTATATTCTTATTAATCAGACATTTGTATTTTGCAAATCAAACAAGTGGCTAGTTGACTTTTTTGAGTGTATAATTTATTTTGTTTCATTGAGCACACAAGCAATAAAGTTATTTACCTGGTTCCCCTGTATCCAGCACACCTGTGTCTCCCTCCCTCTCAGACACAATGCCACACACACTGGTTTGGCCGAGAATCGAGGTCATTCGGGTCTCCATTGGGGACAAATCGGGGGCGCCTTTCCCCCCACCAGTCGCACACACAATCTGTCGGTGAGAGGCAAGCAGTTTCTTTACTCCCACCTTAAGAATCGGACCACTTCTTTTTTACATCTGGAACCGTCCTGTTTGCCGAAGCAACTGCGTTTACCGCAGCAGTGATGTGTTGCCACTCTAAATATTTTTTTATTTATTGGTAATTCCACTGCTGTGGCCACCAAACAAAATAGCCTTCCTTTCATCCACCTCACAAGAACCTCTATTTCTGCCTCAGAGAAATTTCGCTTCTTGCCCTTGCTCTCCATTGCTGCCATGATTTTGTTTTTAAAAAAATAAAAATTTCCTTGCTCCTTTTAATATGCATGGCCAATGAGGTAATTTGCATTGTCTATATATGGTTGAATGTGGGCGGATAAAGGGCGGTAAATTATTTTTTTTTTGCATGCGCAAATTATCAGGTAGGCTGTGATTTATAAAGCGAAAATTGCGTGCAGGTGTGCGTACGCATGGTTTTATAAATCTGAATATTTTTTTGCGTACGCTATTTTTGGCTTTTGTGCGTACGTAGAGTTTTAGTAAGGATCCTACAGACAGTTTTATAAATGAAGCCGCAGGTTTTAGCCAGGTTTCTGTCAAACAGAGCACATCTATATTATGATCAGTTATCATATTTAAAAAAAAAGTGTTTTTGTAGAAATGGATCTGATAATCAACAAGCCAAGCTTTATCATTTGTTTATCCATATTGCATTTGTTTTTTTATTTGTTGAACCTCAATTAAATTATTAACCTTAACTTGGTTTGGACGTTTTTTTGTATTCTCTAGTTCGGGGAACAGACACAGTCTCTATAGTGTGATATCTAGGTGAAAGAGTCTCTATGTGCTGAGAATTAACTGACCTCTGTGATGGGAGGCAGCTAGCAGATGGTCGGTTTAGTCAGTCTGTCTGCTTCCTGACCTGGGCCCCAGTTAGTCAAGTATAAAAAGACTATTTGCCATATTTCTAGAGAGAAGAGTGGCACCACCCCACGAGGGATGAAGACCATCTCTTTTAAACAGGTCAGGTCTGCCCCAAAAGCACGTCCAATTGTCTATGAAACCTATGTTATGCTGTGGGCACCACTTAGACATCCAGCCATTGAGTGATGATAATCTGCTATGCATCTCATCACCACGGTAAGCAGGGAGGGGACCAGAGCATATTACAGTGTCTGACATCGTGCTTGCAAGTTCACACACCTCTTTAAAGTTATTTTTAGTTATCTAGAGTCGAACATCATTAGCACCGGCATGAATAACAATCTTACTGTATTTACGTTACATTGTAGAAAGCAATGGTTCACAAACTGGATAGATCTGAGGTGCAGGGCTCGCAAAATCGCTAGCCTGACTTCCTGGGCCTATTGTGTTTTCCAGTCGGGCTCCAAAATGTATCACCACTCTGCATGATGGGCTATCTTGAATAGTGAAGGGGTGAAACGGATCATAGTTAATAATTTACACTTGTTTTTAAATCTTGCCGATTCAAGCATTTTAAACCATTCGCACGCATTTTGAGGTTCTGTGGTCATTCAAAGCATGCGCTGAGAGCAGCGTTTTAGACAATGTGCTTAAACAGAACTGATTCGTTTTTCAAGTATCTTTGTTTCTGAATGAACACATAGACACAAAATTATTTCAAAATAATTGTTGAGTTATTCTTGTAAACACAGTCAGTTATGTCAAGTGAACGTATACAGTGGATAAAGAAATATCCTGTGCATGATTAAATTGGATCTGTGCACTCGTTCTTAAAGGGGCAGCAGTCTTTAAATACCTGCTGTCAGAGAGTGACATTTGCATCTCATTCACAAAGGTAAAATCGGATCATTGTTTTTACAAAATATTTTATTTTTTTAAAAATATATATATATTTTGCTTTTTTTTTTTTTTTGATAGTAATTCAAATGGTTCCCTGATTTAAAGTAGTGTCACGGGGTGCGTACTGGACAGAGGACTCAGATGCAGAGTTAAGAAAAGGAGAATCTTTATTCTCACCACAAAACACAAAATAACATAAACAATGACGAAAAGCTCTGGCGCACACAGATCTCCGAGCTGGCCGGCACACTGCGGACCACTCGTGCTGCCGGATCTCCGAGTTACGGATCTTTTGGCACAAGAACAGAATGTGAGACTGATACAGAGAAACAGTGCAAAACATGGGCAAAGACAAAACAATCTACTCACGACCACAGATAGAAAAGCAGAGACATATAAAGGGATTGGGGGAATGAGCGACAGGTGGGGAGAATAAGCTTGTGATCTGCACAACCCAGCCATGATTAGCGCTGATTGCCCAGACCACGAGCTACTGAACAGACAGGACAACACAGACCACAGGGGAAGCTGAGACGGCACCCTGCACCGCGACAGTCCCCGGAGGACTCACCATGACGCTGATGAAATTGATCAATGAGAGCGCGATCCAGAATATCGCGAGCCGGAACCCAGCATCTCTCCTCCGGACCATAACCCTCCCAGTCTACCAGATATTGATGACCTCTACCCCTACGCCGAACATCAATGAGCCGCCATAGAGTATAGGCAGGCGACCCCTCGCTGAGCCTAGGAGGCGGAGGGGCATAAGTCAGGGGCTGAAGGGGGGAGCGAAAGGAGGGTTTAATCTTCGAAACGTGGAAAACCGGGTGGATCCTTCTAAACTGAGGGGGTAATTTGAGCCGAACTGACACCGGACTAAGCACCTTGGCTATGATAAACGGTCCAACAAATTTGGGTCCCAGTTTACGTGAGGGCAGTCTGAAGTTAATGTCCTTAGTAGACAACCAGACTCTCTGACCACACACGTAAAGTGGGGGCTTAGTACGGTGATGGTCCGCCGATACCTTGTTCCTCTCGCCAGTCCGAGTGAGGGCTTCTCTGGCGATCCTCCAAGTTTGGAGGCATCTCTGAATAAACGCATGCGCGGAGGGAACAACGGCATCGGATTCTTGAGTGGGGAATAGAGGTGGCTGGTAGCCTAAACAGCACTGGAAGGGAGACAAACCCGTAGATGAGACCGGGAGGGAGTTATGCGCATACTCTACCATGGTCAACTTGGAACTCCAAGATGACGGTTCAGCAGATGACGGTTCAGCAGACGCCACACAGCGCAGGACTCTCTCCAAATCTTGGTTTGCACGCTCGGCCTGACCATTAGTCTGTGGGTGATAACCGGAAGATAGGCTTGCAGTCGCCCCCAGCTGTCGACAGAACTCTGTCCAAAACCTAGACACAAACTGGGGACCTCTGTCAGAAACCACGTTCACCGGGAGGCCATGAATACGGAAAACGTGATCTAAGACCGTAGTCGCTGTCTCCCTCGCTGACGGCAATTTGGGGAGGGGAATAAAATGGACTGCCTTTGAGAACCTGTCCACCACAGTGAGAACCACCGTCTTGCCCCTAGATGGAGGCAAGCCAGTCACAAAGTCCATAGCTATGTGTGACCAGGGCCGCAAAGGGACCGACAACGGCTGAAGTAGCCCTGCAGGGGGTCGATTGGATCCCTTACCCGAAGCGCAAATTGGACAGGCCGACACAAACCGTCGAGCATCCTGAGCCACGGACGGCCACCAAAACCGCTGCTTAATTAACCTACAAGTACGAGTAGCTCCAGGGTGGCAAGCTAGACTAGAAGAGTGGCCCCACTGAAGTACGCTAGTTCGGACTGACTCAGGTACAAAGAGCAAACCCTCTGGGCATCCAGTGGGAACAGAAGCATGGCGTCGCTCCTGGCGGTGCGAATGTACTCAAGATTCTTATGATCAGTCCAAACGATAAACGGAAATCGCGCTCCCTCTAACCAGTGACGCCACTCCTCCAGGGCCAGCTTGACAGCTAGTAACTCCCTATTCCCAATGTCATAGTTCCGTTCCGCGGGGGGGTTAAACGATGAGAAAAAAAGCGCAGGGATGTATTCTCTCGTCCGAAGTTGATCTTTGAGACAAAACTGCCCCCACCCCCACTTCAGACGCATCCACCTCCACAATGAACTGACGAGTTGGGTCAGGGGTCGTTAAAATGGGTGCCGAAACAAATCGACACTTAAGGTTCTCAAAAGCAGCTTGGGCCTGCGACGACCAACAGAATTGTCTCCTTGTGGAGGTGAGATCAGTCAGAGGAAGGGCGTTTTGGCTAAAATTCCGAATGAACCGCCTGTAAAAATTGGCAAACCCCAGAAAGCGCTGGACCGCTCTACGACAATCTAGGGTGGGCCAATCAGCAACTGCCTTTACCTTGGCGAGATCCATTCGGATACCTTCAGGCGAGAGAATAAAACCCAGGAACGGAACCGACTGTGCGTGAAACTCACACTTCTCCAACTTAACGAATAAACGATTCTCCAGCAGCCGCTGGAGCACTCGCCTGACGTGCTGGACATGATCGCGCTCATTCTGGGAAAAAATAAGGATGTCGTCGATATAAACAAAAACAAACCGACCGACCATGTCTCGGAGCACGTCGTTGACGAGTGCCTGAAAGACCGCCGGGGAGTTGGAAAGCCCAAACAGCATAACTAAGTACTCAAAGTGCCCTGTATGGGTGTTAAAGGCGGTCTTCCATTCTTCCCCCTCCCTAATCTGAACCAAGTGATAAGCACAACGTAGGTCCAACTTCGTAAAGATGGTTGCCCCCTGAAGGAGCTCGAAGGCTGATGACATCAACAGCAAAGGATAATGATTCTTTATCGTGATGTAATTCAACCCCCGATAGTCAATACAGGGGCGCAGCGAACCATCCTTCTTCTCCACGAAGAAGAACCCCGCCCCGGCTGGAGAGGATGAGGGACGGATAATGCCTGCTACCAGAGAATCATGAATATACCTCTCCATGGCCTCCCGCTCCGGACCCGACAGAGAGTAAAGGCACCCCCTAGGTGGAGAAGTGCCAGGAAGCAGATCAATCGCACAGTCGTACGCGTGGTGTGGAGGCAGAGATGAAGTTCGGGACCTACTGAAAACCACTCTCAAATCATGGTAAGCCTCCGGTACATCCACCAAGTTAGTCAGCTCCTCCTGCAACACAGAATGAGACAAGACAGGGGGAAAAGCAGCACCCAAACACTGAGCTAAACAAAAAGGGCTCCAAGCCAAAATAGAATTACGGGCCAAATCAATATGAGGGTTATGTTTAACCAACCAGGTGTGACCCAACACCACTGGAGCGGTGGGCGAGTTAATGAGGTGAAATCTAATCTCCTCAGCATGATTACCCGACAAAGTTAATGTGACAAACTGAGTGGTGTGAGTGATATTAATGAGATGGGTGCCACAAAGTGTCCTGGCAGAAATAGGTTCGGCCAGTGCAACAGCCGAAATCCCCAGACGAGCTGCCAGTCTGGAATCCATGAAGTCGCCCTCCGCTCCAGAATCAATCAATGCTGAAACCTGGAAACCAGCTCCCTCAAACTGTACTGAAGCTTGGAACTCTGAACGGCCACAAGGTGGCAGTCGAGTTGTAGTGACGCTCACCATGCGCTCTCCCTTGCGTGAAAAGCGTCGCCCTGCCACAGGGCACGCCGCTACCACGTGACCAGCCTCACCGCAGTACAGACAGAGCTGATTATCCAGGCGACGGCGTCGCTCTCCTATAGTCAGCTGTGCTCTCCCAATCTGCATGGGCTCCTCCTCCGGGAGGATGCGGCGTTGAGACATCGTGTCAGAAGCTGCAGCATACGGAACCCCAGTGACGTGTTCATAGGGAATCCCCTCTCTACGGTGCCGAGAACGGAGAGTAATCCGGTCATCGACCCGAATGGCTAGATCGATAAGCCCATCCAAGCCAGGGGTCAGCTCTAGTGAATAGATCTCGTCCTTCACCTGCTCAGCCAGGCCGTGGAGGAAGTGATCCCAGAGAGCCTTCTCATTCCAGCCGCAGGACGCGGCGAGCGTGCGGAACTGAATAGAGGAACCGGACACCGACTGCTCTCTCTGCTGAAGCAGCGACAATGCTCGTGCTGCCTCAATACGTTGTGCCGAGCGCTCAAACACCTTGCGCAGCTCCCTCGAGAATGCCTAGGCGCAACGAGAAGCTGCAATTTCCTCCTGCTGTCGACCAAGAAAAGAACCCTGCTGCTGAAGAGCTCGGCGCAGCTCCGTTTCCTCTGCTGAATCCATCCTGGTGAGTAGATTCTGTCACGGGGTGCGTACTGGACAGAGGACTCAGATGCAGAGTTAAGAAAAGGAGAATCTTTATTCTCACCACAAAACACAACATAACATAAACAATAACTAAAAGCTCTGGTGCACACAGATCTCCGAGCTGGCCGGCACACTGCGGACCACTCGCGCTGCCGGATCTCCGAGTTACGGATCTTTTGGCACAAGAACAGAAGGTGAGACTGATACAGAGAAACAGTGCAAAACATAGGCAAAGACAAAACAATCTACTCACGACCACAGACAGAAAAGCAGAGACATATAAAGGGATTGGGGGAATGAGCGACAGGTGGGGAGAATAAGCTCGTGATCTGCACAACCCCGCCATGATTAGCGCTGATTGCCCAGACCACGAACTACTGAACAGACAGGACAACACAGACCACAGGGGAAGCTGAGACGGCACCCTGCACCGTGACAAGTAGAGCACAGACCTTTTTTTTTTGTTTGTTTAAATTGAGATATTTATGGGTTTTTATTTGATTAAGGATTTGTTTTAAAATTTCAAGTTAGTTTTTATAAATAGCCTCTCCCAGCACTGTCTCTTTTATGTGTGCTCCTCAGTGCTCAAGCTGTGGCTCAGACAGATTCTGATTGGTCCCTCATCTTGTCAATCTTACTGTCCCAAAACCGGACAGTGTCACATCATGTCACATGGTTCGTGTACACTTCCTGGTTGTTATCTGCCACAACAAAACCGATACACCTTTGAGTTTTGAGTAAAAGTGTACTAATAATTTCAAAAATTATCTGATGTAGCTTGATGCTAACATTAGCTCTAATGTTAAGATTTCTTCTTCATAATGCATAAAATAATTCACGTAAGAAAATGTTGTGTTGTATTTTTATAGTAAGACTTTTGATAAATAAGGGGTAAATGCAGAGGCTGTAAGTGAGATTGCAGCTTTGTGGCTTTGTAAACATTGAGATACCACAAGGCTAATAAGGGTGGAATAAAAACAAAATAATAATGATAAAAGAATAATGCTGATAATATGTCGTACCTGGCGGAGGTGTGAAAGACTCGTTTGGTGAGAACAATAGAATAATAAATGAGTTTTCAGAGCCAAAAACACAGACAGAGCACACAGGAGTGTTTACATGTGAGATCTTACAGAGATGACAAGTGCCATAAATCAATCAGATTAGCCTTCTCTAAAAACACAAATTTTTGAAATTTCAATTGAAGCTTTGATAGACTTGTGGCTTTAGCTACACTAGGTTTCTAAAATAACATCCTACATCAACAATTTTTTTTTAATTTAATACATTTAAAAAATGTTTTTAATATTTTTATTTTTGTTTTTATATTTGAGCTTATATATTTCTATTATCATAACAGTCTGAGTAATTCTGATTGTTGAACAGTAAACTTTGAAGTGTCAGCTTTGTGAACATATGTTAATTATGTATCTAGTCAGAAAGAATCATGAGGACAAACCTCTTTATTTGGGGTATGTCATTTCTGTATTCATGCCGAAAAATGGGGGGTGACTAGTAAGGGGTTAACATTTCAACTTCACAAAGAAATATGCAGCATTTTGTCTTTTGTCTAATAATAAAAGGACACATTTTAATTTATAATTTATCTTAAATCAGATTTTGTAATAAATAAATCAATATATAAATACATTTTAAGAAAATTGTATGGTGTAATCTGTATTGTGAATTTTATAGAATCAGAAGTTTATTGAATCGTTACATCCTGATAGGCTATGCTACTAGTTTTTGCTGATCATGCTGATTTTTTTTCACAGCAAACCTCAGCTTTTTTTTTTTTTTTTTTTTGGCCTAGTTTAATTCACCTTGGGCTACCAAAACCTAAAGAATGCCTGCCCGAATTGCTACCAGGAATTTTTACATTTTGCGAGCCCTGAGGTGTGTTTTCCAAAAGCATCTTTAATAACGACATTGCTTGTGACCATGGGAAACGAGCCCTCTCAATTTTGACTCAGCGATTGTTTTGCAACTCTTTTTTGTTTAAAGTTTGGTCCATTCATTAAACAAATCTGTTGTATAACTTTGACACCTGTGCCAGTTGTTTTGGTAACTTTTATTATATGTTTGGTGTGTCTGGATTCGTTTTGAAGCTTGGAATACAGCACAAAACAGTACGGAATCCCATTCATTGTATTCAAATTTAATTTATATTGATTGGAAGATTTAAATGACATAATTTTTTGTTGTTGTTGTTGTTTATAGAAATTCTGTGGAAAATTAATATTCTTAAAAATAAAATGCAAATAAAACAAATCTTATGGCTGGTAAATGTCTGAAAGCATAAAAACAATACATCAAGTTAATATGTTCCTTTTGTGTTACAAAGCTTAAGTATTTCAAAGTATTCTAAAGTATTTAGATTAAGTTACTAAAACGAAATATGTTACTGATTACTTTTTAAAGCTTGTAATTTGTAATCTGTAGTGAAATACATTTTAAAAGTTACCTTCCCAGCACTGGATAAAGCCATTATCCAGTGCACATTCTACCTACCCTGCAACACATTCATTAATGTGGCTTTGTTCTGGTTTGCTGGTTTCTTTTCTTAAATCTTCAGTCTAACCCTCTAATTTTGCAGGTTTATTTGATTATCTTTCATTTTTAATTGCATCTCTTACTGTGTATGGTAAACATAGGGAAATTAAAGATTTCATAAATTAAGAATTAATTCTATTTATTAATTGGTTCCCTTATTTCAGTGAAATCATGGGTTAGGGAACAAAATGATGATGAATGTTTTAATGTAGGTTTAAAGCACAACATTAAATCGGTTAACCGATCATCGACCTCCTAAATCAATCAATCTCTTGGACGATTAGACCCAAAGACAAAATAACTGATAAAAATTAGCTGTTACAGGAGCAATAACCATGTGGGCAGTGCTGTTTCATATGCCCTAGCTGTGCACAATATGTTTTTTTTACAGCTCCAAGCTAATGTTCATTAATGACGTCATCAGCGACTAGTCAACTTCAATTCGACTTTCATCACATTAAGGTCGACTATAAAAAAACCCTAGTTGATATAGACCCTTTCATCAAGATAAAACAATGCTTGAATGTTCTATTTTGTTCCCAATCTACTTCCTCTGCATTAAGATAACATATGGAATGTTAAAACGGAAGCCTTGTGGGAACAACTATGATACTGATAATGTAACTCTCTTGAAATGGTCTATAGCAGTGGCAATTTCTTTAATGGCGTGCGTACACGGTGCGAATTCGGATGGTCGGTTTATCCATGGTCGGATGGAGTGAGTTTATCTGAAAATCGTACGGACGAGATGATATACGACACGATTTTACAACCTGCGAATTCCAGAAGCAATCGCACAAAGTTGATAGACGCGTTCGACTTGAAGCACCGCTTGCACGCACAGAAGGATCACAGTATGACATTACCGCGAGAGCGATATGAGAGCACACATATCCAATGCATTCGAATTGCTCTCGCCGTACTTTGATGTCATACAGGTGATCATTCTGTGCGTGCAGCGGTGCCTCAAGTGGAACGCGCCTAATATAACTGCTCTCCTTCTCTCATAACTGCATAAAATATTGATACGAGCCTTGACTGTTTCCTACACGTACAGGTTATTTTTCAGCAATAGGAAACCGGGACGTTTGGTTACCCTGTGTGTGTGTTCTTGTATATGGTTTATAAATATCGGAAATGGGTATTAAAATGTAAACATGGTTTATGAGGACAATTACTGTGCCCTCGTAAACCAAATGGCTTTAAAAATACTATACTCTGTTTAATAGAAAATTTAAACGTGATGGATAGAGGTAGTGTATGGGGATATACAGTATACAATACCGTTACGTTTATGGAGAGTCCCTGTAAACTACATATGCGTGTGTGAGAGAGAGAGGGAGAGAGAGAGAGAAGGCATTGGAATACGTTGCTAGAAACATCATACAGCACTCGCTGTTCCTGACAGACTCCAGCTGCCGTCTTCGTCTTTCTTCTTCTGTGGTTTTCTTAGTTCGTGATTGGTCAACTTCAGATAAATCAACAAATCGGCTTGTTCAACCGCACAAATGGCACGAATTCAAACCGATAGCTCACAAACTTTTTAGACATGTTTAAAAATGATCGGGAGGTCAGAAAGTGCTCGTAAGCCACTCTGCTCGGCTCGTAATTCATCGCAAATGATACGAGCCGCGACCATACGAGAATACGCAATTTCCACACGATTGAAAAAAATCGCATGCAAAATCGTACGACAGCAAAAATCACACAGTGTACGTCCGCCTTAAGACTGCAAGGGAAGCTTGGCTTCCCTTATAATGTCACAAAATTAATGGTCAAATATGTACTATTGTATTAACATTTTACTGAATAAAATGCGTTAGAAAACGTTCATCTCAAAGTTCATTCAGAATCAGTTACATATAGCAGGTCGGCTGACTCGATTTCCTTCTCATACATTCCCGCAGCGTCACAGTGGATTTCCCTATTGAAGCCCATGTCCATGGACTTCAATAGGGCTGCTTTGAATGTTTTTTTTTTCAGCGCTTCGAAACTAGACAGTCATTGGATAAACGCTGCGATTATGTCCCGCCCACGGACGCTCAGCGTCTCTGGGGGTGAATGGGGAGTGGGCTGGCCCGGACTCCGAGCTTCTGCGTGATGATTGGAGGGTCTGTCGAAAGACTGCATCTCCTTTTGACTGACAGCGATTCTGTACTATAAGGAATCACTGAAGCTATTCGCACTCAGTCCCATCGCGGATTTCTCAAGTTCAGTCGAAATAAAAACTGCTGCAACCTATTTCTTTGATATTTGCTTGGCGAAATTGATTAATTTTCATCATACATTTCACACAATTATACACCACATTCCTTGTTTCAGTTTTACAGAGTTTAATATTTGTTTTTAGATCGTTCATTCATTCATTCATTCATCCATATAACGTTAGTAGGCTAGGCTAGCGTCGTGGGTGAAACTGCGCACGATGGCAGACGGTGCTAATATAGTCGACCTGATTTTGTCGAAGCCATTTGAAAGTGTTCCTTACGAGGAAAAACTTAGAATTAAACAGCAGGGCAGATCAACACCTAAGATTGATTTAGTGCAAAAGATAGGGAAAAATAACAGGTCTTTTCAACTCTCCTGGTATGACAAAGTTAGCTGGCTGACTGGAAGTGCTGTGACAAATAAAATGTACTGCTGGCCATGCCTCTTGATGAAACCATCTCACGGATGTGTTGTTTGGTCAAAGGTGGGGTTTGGAGATCTGTCTAACTTTGACAGGGCATATAAAAGACATGAAAAGAGCAATGAACGTGAGTGCATGTGCAAGATTAAGTTGCATGGGCAGCATCAGGGTTGAGCATGCAATAAATGAAGGTGCTAGCATTCAAGTGGCTAAACATAATGAAATAGTCAAACAAAACAGGGCCTTCCTAAACCGCCTTATTGATGTGACATCCTTGCTTGGCCGGCAGGAGTTGTCATTTAGGGGACATGATGAGAGTAGTGAATCATCCAACAAGGGGAATTACAGGGAGTTCACAAAAACATTAGCTAAATATGACTCTGTCCTGTCCATGAACAAATCTTCTCTGAGACTGATGTGGTCTTTGATATTGTCCAGCAGAGGGCGATGGATGTTCTTTACTGCAAGAACAGAATTGAATCTCTTCTTGCATTTGACATAGAGAAGAGGTCAAGGGGGCTTTCCAAGCCATTTATGCCAAAACAGCAGATCTCACATCACACCCACGAGATGAGCCCATGAGAAACCACCGTCTGACCCAATTGCAGGATCCCCAAGTGCGATACAGAAATCTGTACATGGCCATCCTTGATAACATCTTGGAGCAGATTCCTAAAGACATGGAGTTGGACAGTGCAATGCCTCAGCTTTACAAACTGTTCTCATTAGTGGCAACATTTGGAGCTACATCTGCAGGTGTAGAAAGGAGCTTCTCCTGTTTAAAGCGACTCAAGTCCTACACCCGAAACACAATGGGCCAAGGCTGTTTAAGCAGCCTAGCTCTGCTGGCCATTGAGAGGACACTGGTCAAGTCACTTGAAAAGACTCCTAGTTGGTACGACAGGGTCACAGGCCATTTTCTTGAAAAGGAACGTAGGGCAGAATTTACTTTTAAATAAATAGACAATTTTATGATGTAGGCCGAAAATGAGCTTCCCCCCAGTAGCCACCACTGGTCGATAGTAATGGGCTATTTTTTTTTTCTAAAGAATCCTTATGTCTTGTCTAGTTAATTACACACCAGTTTGATGAAGCTGTGATTAGTAATGTAGGGCAAGAAAATTTTGTTTTCTTATGCCCCCATCTGTTAGCGTTAGCTGCCAGATCGCAAAATTCGGTTGCATCGTACAAAATGCTGTCGTTCTTCTATCTACCAGCAGCACTCGGTAGCTTCAGAGAACAGGGATATGGGCTGACTGACTCCAAATTACTTGAAGCAGCATTTAAAAATCTGGTTGTGTAACCCCTCACTGGTTGCTTTATGAAATGTTTCTTTAGAGAAGATGAAAAGAAAGATTGTGCCAGTTTCCAGCTCCACCATAAGACGGAGGACCCATGTAGATGTGAGAAAATGACTTGAACAAATTAGGGATGAGGATGACTATCTCAGTCTGACTTAAATGGACAGAGAGACAGAGCTAAATGACAGGCATGAAAATGACAATGACAGTGTGGGATTAGAAGATTGTCTCAGTTGTGCAAATGATGCCCCAGGTATTGCAGCAAGAGCAGTTTTTCATAAAGAGAAAGGCAGAGTAACGGACAGTAACGGAGTACATTTACTTGAGTACAGTACTTAAGTACAATTTTGAGGGATCTGTACTTTACTCAAGTGTCATTTTTGGGGAGTACTCCTGACTTTACTCAAGTACATTTGAGAGGCAAATATTGTACTATATACAATATATTTACTCCGCTACATTTCTATCCATAACCGTAAGTACCCGTTACTTAATCGCAGGGGTGGTAAAAGTAGAAGTTAAGAAGTCAGAAGTTATACTCAAGTAAAAGTAGATGTATCTAAAATAAAATGACTCCAGTAAAAGTAGAAAGTCCTCCATTCAAACATCACTTGAGTAAAAGTACAAAAGTATCCGATTTAAAATATACTTAAAGGCAGGGTAGGTAAGAAATTTATAAACAACTTTCTTCCAAATTTGTTTAAACTTTCTATATATATCAATGCATAATTAAAATGTAAGTACTCTGATAAAAAAAGAGTTTAAAAATCGAGTGACTCTAGACCGTTTAATCTGTATTAAACACAGCTCATTATTTCCATTCGGCACGAAACATAGGATTGGCTTAGGCGACTGTCACTCTCTCGCAACCATGGCAACCACCCTTTTGCCACACATGACCTGCCCACTTGCGCACGCACGTTTGATTTGAGGAAATTTAAGAGGCACGGATCATAGGAATACCAAAACAATGGCAGAGAAACAGCAAGAAAAATTCACAGTACCGGCCTATGCAGTTAGTGAAGGCAAACCAGGCAAAAAAAGGAAGACAGTAACAGTACAAGAAAAGGCAATGAACAAAAAGTATTTGTATAAACAAAGAAATAAAACGCGAGTTAATATCGGCGTGGCTTTCCAGCGATGGCGAGAACTGATGGAAATCAAGTGCTCCTTGCCCTGCACTTCGACCACCCCGTCCTCGGCGTCTACTTCCTCGGACCCTAGTTGCACGGCTTCTTGCACGACCTCCTCTGCTTCGCCCTCGACCCCGGACCTGTCCTCGAGCTGACGATGCGGTACTTGTCTCTGGAGTGTAGTCCTCATCAGAGTCAACAATGCTTTCATCATGGAAACTCTTACATGCAGAACAACGTTATGAATATTACACGAAATTCATCTTCATCACAGTGTAAATGATGAAAATGGAAAAACGTGTATCATGCAACCTGTTTTTAGCTTGGCCTTATAGACAACTAGCTCGTTAGCAAATCAAAAAATATATATTTTAAACTTTACCAATATCAATATGCTAGCTTGATAGGGAGTACTAAAATACATTTTGTTTGTTTATCTTCATAATTATAAAGTTATTTTTATTACATGTGATTCTGACATGATGTCACTACATGCACTGTGCTCCTTCCTCTCCGCTCGTCTCAGGTAAATAATGCGTCTTCCAGCTCAGTTGTCCGAGTCGCGCATTCATGTGTTTTGGGGCGTGGCTTTGGAAGGAGCCCAGAAGGGAGGGGGTGGAGTGAATGGAAATAATGAGCTGTCTTTAAAACAGTCGTGAGAGGTCTACAGACACTCGATTTTTATACTTTCTTTTTCAGAGTACATACATTTTAATTATGTATTGATATATAAATAAAGTTTAAACAAATATGAAAAAAAAAAGTTTTTTTATACATTTTTTACCTACCCTGCCTTTAAGTACCGGAATTAAAAAGTAAATATTCAAATTAACTGTAAATATCAATAATTAAGCAGATCAGTTGTTTTGAGAGTGATATGCAGTGTTTTAATTGAACAAATGATGAGATTAGATACTTAAGAATTTGTTAGATTTACAATCAAAAGAGACAATGAAGAACCTTATCGCAGTATAAGGATTGAACTTTCAATAGACATGTTCCATAACATCATAGCTGCATCAAACAGAAGATGTGCAAGATACAAGGTAAGACTGTTTCAGAATATCAATGAGGTAAAACCACCTCTTTTAAGAGTTAGTTCTCCCAAAAATGAAAATTCTGTCATTCGCATTTTAGGGGCTAAATATCACGTTATTGGTATTGTTGCTTCGACCTGCAGACATGAAAAACAACCACAGACTTGGCAACACTGGTTGGCATATACTACACAGAGCCGTAATTCACTGACAATCTACACAAAAACATGTAAAAATAATTTTTCTCGATTTTGAAAGCGATTTTGTGTTAGTTGTTGGTGGACTGCGGTTCTGTGTAGTAACTGCCGCTCCACCTGAACCAGTGTTGCCACATCCGTGGTTGTTTTTCATGTCCGCTGACATGAATCCCAATCCCAATAACTTGATATTTAGTGCCTAAAATGTGAATTTTACCAAGGCAACCCTCCCAATAAACGTATATTTTAACCCCGGGAAGCAAGTTTTTATCCTGGAAACATGTTTGTGCTAGTTTTGGACTAGTTTTGAGAAGCAACTGGTCAGGATTTGTTGTGAAAACCTGGCAACCCTGATCTGAACGCACGTGCTGGAGATATACTTCTAATTACAGGAGCATCTTTACTGATGAATTGAGCATGAAAATCGCATTCGATTTTTTGCACAGCCCTACTGAAATTTAATTCACCCGTGGCAGGCAAAGAAGACATCTTAGCCAATAAGAATCTCCCTTGACTTCAGTGAATTCAAACATATCCTTGATGTGGCCATGGGTGATCCCTTTCGGGAATCTCGGGATCATTTCGGGCAGCAAGAGCTGCACTATCACCTATTTTAGCGGTCATCTTCCACCTCGAACTAACTGTTGCGTGAGCGTATGTTGGCAAAGAACTCGTGAAGTCGCGTGTTCTTTTTTTCAAAAGAAAATCAAATGTTTCATTGGTTTGTAAAATCATTGTAATAAATACTTGAAGCGGGCAGGGGGAAATGTATCAGAGTAAAGAGTAAAACTTTGTCTTTAATAAAGTAGTTGAGTGAAAGTAGATGCAAATAAAACATACTCAAGTAAAGTACAGCTCCCCGAAAAATATTTAAGTAAAGTAGTAAAGTATTTTTACTTCGTTACTTACCACCACTGCTTAATCGGCCCCGTCCACACAGAGATGGAGTTTACCCCAATCCGATCCTTTTTTTTCCTTGTCTCAAGAAATATCTGCGTCTACACGATACCACAAAATGATGTAGTACACATGCCAGACCAGCATGTGGCGCTGTAATTCTGCCACAGATAGACACTTAAAACGGAGAAGAAGACAGGGACTATGCCAATGCTCATAAACCTTGCGCGTGGAACACAAACGAACATGGAACAATACATTTATTAATCTGTGTTAATGTTAGTTAACAAAACGTTCAGTGTTTGTTCATGTTTTTGTTGCTGTTACTTGACGTAGCGTTGTCTGATTCGGTGGGGCGAAATGTGGGCTGATGACATCATCATTTCAGAAAATATACAGATTCGCCATCCAGATGAAAACGCAAAACGGCGGATCCGTGTGGACGAAACTACTATCCAATAAAAAATTTGTGCGTATTCACAGAAACGTGTCTCCGTGTGGATGGGAAAAAATAAAACAAATATCAGAAACCCTCAATATGTTGTTTCCCTCTCAAATGTGACTGGATTGTGCAGGCTCCACTGATTGGGACAGCCTATCAGCAATCACATTCACCTTTCCACCAAAGACTTCATGACAGTACGTACACACACACACACACACACACAGAGTTGTCGCACATAGATTGTGTGTGAGAATGGTGTTTATTCTGCTGTAAGTATTTTCTTCTGCCTTTGCCTGTATGTCAAAGTGAGAGGAGGAAGGGGCTAAATACTGTCACTCAAATGAGCTGAATATTTTTTTTCTTCTTTGTACACTGACCTAAACAAAGCTGAGGAGCTGATTTTCTCTTCTATGCTGCGTGTATAACACGGTCAGGTTCAGAGGTGTGTCAGAACATTGCTGTATTGTCTTCTTTGCTGGTTTAGGTTTATTGATTTGATTGATGGAAAAATATAGAAACTCACATGTACACACAATGGCTAGCTGAATTTTCTTTTTCTGATATTACACATTAATGTAAGCTGTGCATTTGTGTGTTTAAAACAGTCAGGTTCAAATGTGGGTGCAAAAAATACATTAAAACTCTAACAGAGGTGTGGCGAGTGGGGCGGGGCCGAGAGGCGTGGGAACGAGGAGTGGGGCGCAGGTGTAGCTCATCTCCAATCACTACACCTGGCCTCACTCCTCGTTCCCACGCCTCTCGGCCCCGCCCCACTCGCCACAAGAGGTTTGTCAGAGCATTGCCATTGTCCTATTGCCTTGTGGGCAAGTGAGAAATGTTAAATAAAGAAACATAGTAAAAAGTCTTGATTTTACTTTCAATTCCTTTTACATTCTCCAAGGTATTAACATTAACAATTTTCATAACTCCATGTAGGACATTTCTGTACATAAATGTAAGCACTGTGGCAGTAGTAATGCAATAATTAGAAAATGTACTCTTGTACTCTTAATACTCAAGTACTTTTAAAAACAAAAACTTTTAATTAAGTACACAATTGACTGTAGTACTTTTACTTGTACTTGAGTAAAATTTAGCAAGTGGTATCTGTACTTTTACTCAAGTAATAAAGCTGTGTACTCTGTCCGCCTCTGGAGAAAGGTGGCATGGAGTTTGAGTCAGACTATACTGAGGATCTCTTAGCTAGTGGGAGTGATAGTTCCAAACCTGAAGATGAGATCTATGAGATGTCCTTATCTGACAAGATTGCGGAATTGGCCCAAGAGTATTCATGTCCTAATAATTTAAATAAGAAACAAATGGAAATATCCCTACATATAAATGTGTTACTATTTCTCCACAACAAAAAAGCACATACATAAGTCACAAAATGACCCCCACTCACTACATGGAAGAGTAAGTTTAGTGACAGACTCTTGTCACCAGCACACTCAACAGACCGGCTGAGGGAGTCCTTTCTTCCCTGGGCCATCCAGCTTTTAACTATCTGCTCTATGCATACTGAATATGCAGTCATCTTACAGTTGTCCTTGAATGTTTCTTAAGTCTGTGTGACTGTGTTGTGTATGTTGCATAAGTTTGACACCAATATAATATAATAATCTAATCACTGGAAGCAGTGAATGAGTTTGAAGCATTCCTGAAAGACGCTGCCAATGCAGCAGCCAAACAAAGAATGGTATTCTCCTGCCAGTCACTCAACTCTAATTGGCAAAGTTCTGGGGTGGTGGGTGTAGGTACAAGATTGCCGTACAAGTTATTACATCAGGGCTTTATATCTTATCTGTATTCTAAGGTGTTTTGTGACTTACTTTTATATTTATTCTTTGGCCACGATTAGTGGCCAAGATGTGAAGAGAGTGGCGTGGAACATCCTCTCTTGGATGTTCACTGAATAAGTGGCCAAGACCATAAGCTGGAAGGGGGCAAACGGCAAGAGGGCATTTGGTCACATGTTGTGAAAGACACTGCTGCACCGTAAGTCACTTTAAGTATTCAGCAGCAGGGAAGGGAAGGGAAGTGAAACGACTCCCACACACAGCTGCGTGCTGTGCAATGCTGGGGTCGTTTGAAACTGTAAATGGTGTTGCCAGATTGGGTTGAGTGATTTATGCCCAATCATGATTGAAAACCAGCCCCCTTCAGCAAAATATCTGCTCCAACAATGATTCTGTCACAGATAAACAATTTAACTCGTATCTGCCCTAAAATGTAACTTTATCTGCAAACCTAAGCCGGTGTTTCAAATTTTCATTCACTGATATCATTCATGGGAGTACACAATTAAGGGTGTTTGCATCTAGGGCAAATAAAAATCTCACTGTATAATATAGTATAAGACCTCATCTAAAAGTAGTATGTTTTGTTCATGAAGAGACATATAAATCACTAAGTGTTACTTAACTCATCTCTCATTGTGAAGTTCTGTGGCCTTCAAAGAAGTACATATCTTTCTTTTTTTGTTTTGAAACACCATGAGGGTTTTTTTCAATTCATACAAGGTTTTAAACATTTCCTTATCTATATTGCCTGCCAAAATGATAAATTCAACAAAGATGGGTAGGTATATTTATATGAATTGTGGTTGAGACTCGTTATTATAATCTAGATTTAAATGGCTAATTTGAATTCTGCCGAAGGCATTCAGAATATGAATAAATAATAATAGAATAAAATTGACAAACAGTAAGTCTTTGAGAAGGGGTTTATCAAGCTAGGTGGTGCATTAGAAAAGGGGCTCATCTCCTGTTTCCAAAATACATCACAAAGTGCTTGAGAAAGCTGTAAACTATTTCCACATTGCACAAGGTGCAAACAACCTTACGCCCATTTCACACCAATGTTTATTTTTTTATTTTTTTTCAAGTTTGTAGGTGTCAAGGTACAGAAACCATAATTAAATGTAAAAAAGCACTGGGTAGTCTTCAATGTAAAAATGAAATATACAATCAAACCTACATTTATTAAGACACCTTCAACATTTCTCATATTATTAAAGTTTTACTATATATATCAAAAATTATATCTGGTGTTTGAATAATTTTTGGTTTGACTGTTAAAACTACAAAGAAATTCAGTCAAGAGCAGTGAGTGATTTTCATGTTGTTGGATTAACATTACAGCAGCCAGTAGCTAAATTAGGGGCGGTCACTTTAAGAGACGATGAACGCATCCAATATAATACACATCCCATTTTTTCCTCAACTGTTTTGAAAAACAACTGTAAGGTTGTTTCACTTAAGAAATAAGTGCATAATTTCCAAGGTGGATATTTTGACATATTTTGTATGTATTTGTCGGCACAAGAGCAAAAATAAGCAAATTCAATGTTCAAGTGTTTTGAGACACCTTTCTCTGTGTGAGCCCTGAACACCAGAACACAGAGTACTGAATTGGGCTCTTTCACATCTTTTTGTTTGTTCAAACTGCGATATGTATTTGTTCGTTCAGGTGCAGGAGGGACTTCGAGGAGAACTTCGCAGAAGAGAGCTCGGTTCTGTGTTCAGTTTATATTTGGATTTTTTCAGATACATCAAGGTAAGTGCACAAAGGTTTCTCTCACCCTTTCTCTCTCTCTCTCTCTCTCTCTCTCTCTCTCTCACACACGCACACACACACACACTATAATTTGCTGTTATACTCCATATAACTCCATTTACAAGCCAGAAACTAAGCCTTTTTTGCACAGGCCTATCTAAAGGGTTAATGGTACCACCTAGTGATCAACTGTAAAAATAAAAAAATGTACCTCTTCCCAAAAGGGAAAACCACAAACTCAAGAATGCATGATTATATGGTGTCATTGCTTTGCAATCAAAAAAAAGTTGTTATAATGGAAGTCAATGGGGCAAAAACAGCCACCAACAACAAATGAATAAATAAATAAAAAAAAATAAATAAACTAGAAATGCATCAAAGCAAATCTTGTTACTAATCGTTGACATGCCCAAGACTGTGATGAAAGGTAAAAAAAAATATCCAGTTCTCAATGACATTTTATATTGAAAATATGTAATTTTGTGTGTTTTTTTCCCAAATCAGTGACATCATTTATGAACTTGGTGAACTTAAATATTTGGTCGTTTTGATCAGGACTGAGGTTGATTAATAGATTTATGCTAAAAAAAAAAAAAAAAAAAAAAAAAAAAAAAATTATCTGATATATTTTTACAGCAGTTTAATTTAGTGGATGTTTTCATCCAGGAACATAACAAAAGGGTAGTGAATTTGCCCACAATGTACCGTTGAGTTTTTGAACATTTTCTAAACATTTTTTTTTTTTTTACTTTTTTCTACACACATACATATACATGTATAAAATTGCTGAGAGAATAGCCTTAAAACTGTGTAGGCTAGCATGTTGTTAGTCGCTTTGGTTAAAATGAGTCAGCCAAATGTAATGCAGTAGAATCACACCAAAACCCATTGACACATCAAGCCTCAGATTTATTTTTCCTTCTGACATCTTTAAGGTGAAGTGCAATCATGTTCTCACACTGGATTCATTGCATGAATTTTAGACTAGATTGTTATCAGGCAGTGTGGGGAAAAAAAGTGGCACTGCAGACAGAATTTTATGAAATGGTCAAAAACGGACCCTGGCTGGATACAATGCTCATATGACTGGGTCCAAAAAGGAGTAGATATGTATTGACTCTTCAGGGGGGTCCCACTCCAGATGAAGTTGTTCTATCCCAGCTCTGACATCGATGGGCTTTAGTGACAGCAAGTGGGCGGGGTGTAAGAATAATCTTCAGCCGAGGGACACTGCTCTGGGCATGAGAAAAAGACGGGATGGCTCTCTCATTGAAGAGGTTGAGGCACGCGGGTGCTAAGCCAGGGTGAGCTCACCCAAATCCTCTTCCCCGCCGTCTTTAAAACGGCGTTAGAAATTGCTCTTTTAGAGTGGTGAAAACAGCTGGAAAATGCTCTTTTGTGATCGAAAACTCAGACAATTTGATAATACCTAGAATATCAAAATCAACTGCAGGTGGCAGATACTTTTCCTATTTGGCACCTAAACTCTGGAATAACCTACCTAACATTATTCGGGAGGCGGATACACTTTTGCAGTTTAAATCTAGATTAAAGACCCATCTCTTTAACCTGGCTTATACATAACATAACGAGTCTTTCGCTCGTTTAATCTTGGATTATGTTGGGCTGTTACCGTGAACTAGATCGGGGCATGTCTATTTGCTTACGCTCATGTGCATGACTACTCGCTATCCAGAGGCAGTAACGTTATGCTCCTTAAAAGCAAAAGCTGTTGTGAAAGCTCTGGTTACGTTTTTCTCTACTCTTGGTTTTCCTAAAGTGATCCAAATGGACCAGGGAACTAATTTCATGTCTTGACTGTTCAAACAAGTATTGTCTCAGCTGAAGATTACGCGTGTTACTTCTAGCCCATACCGACCTGAGACGAAGGGAGCACTTGAAAGGTTTCATCAAACCTTAAATTCGATGTTGAGTAAATACTGTGTCGAGTCAGGAAAGGATTGGGATGAAGGGCTGCCTTTACTTATGTTTGCTGTCCGTGAGACCGTTCAGGAGTCACTGGGGTTTATTTTTGGGCACACAGTGAGGGGGCCACTCAAGATGCTGAAAGAGAACTGGCTATCTGAACAGCGATCCGAGTGTAATCTGCTGAATTATGCACAATGCTTGTAAACCGGCTCAGACTGCTTTGGAGAGTACGCAGACAAAAATGAAAAGACGTTTTGACAAGACTGCTGTAGTTTGTTCATTCTCTGAGGGGGATAAAGTGTTAGTTTATTGCCAGTTCAGGGTGCTGCACTGCAAGCTAAATTCTCTGGTCCGTACGTCGTTGACAAGAAGCTAAGTGACATGAATTATGTTATTCAAACTCCCGAGTGGCGGAGAAAATCCCGTGTGTCACGTAAATATGCTAAAGTTGTATGTTGGTCATGAGGAAGATGAGGAGTCAAAAAGCTCCGTTAATCATTCCTGTAGCTGTGTCAGTTTCTGACAGCAATGTTGACAAAGATGAGTTGAGCTTGCATAAAACCCTAGTCTCAGGTGACAAACTGAATAACTCTATGGTCCTGGAGAATTTAAATTCTCATCTGGTACATTTATCTGACCCTCAGCGAAATGATATCATTAAGATAATAAATTATTCGTTTTCAGATATCTCTACTAGTACTCAAGTTTGGAACACAATATTGATGTAGGTGACCATTTACCCATTAAACAAAGTGCGTAAAATCATGGAAGCTGAGTTAAAGTATCTTGTTGAGAATGGTCTCGCAGTACAGAGTTCTAGCGCCTGGAGTTCACCGTGTTTATTGGTTCCTAAATCTGACGGCACACAACGATTTTGCATGGATTACCGTAAAGTAAATGCCGTGACAAAACCGATTCGTTCCTCCTCCGGCTCATGGAGGATTGCATTTATAAGGTAGGCTCTGCATGCTTCGTCACAAAATTAGATCTGCTTAAGGGATACTGTCAAGTTCCCTTGACAGAGCGTGCGGCCGAAATATCTGCCTTTGTTACACTGGATGATGGCATTCGGATTGTGCAATGCTCCAACTACCTTTCAGAGCTGTGCTAAAGTGCTAAAGGGGTTCATAGCTGTAAGGCTTACTTGGATGATATCGTGATCTATTCGAATACCTGGGATGAATAATAATAATAATATATTTATTTTGTATAGCGCCTTTAAAAGCAGCTTTCTCAAAGGACTTTACAGGCAAGCATAACAGCAAATGAATAAACACAATGTAAGTATTACAAGAAAATAAATGCATAAAATCAAGTTCATGTAAAAGCAATCCTAAAATAAAATGTTTTAAGAAGAGATTTAAAAGTCACTAATGAATTTGCTTCCCTAATGTAGGCCGGGAGATAATTCCAGAGCTTAGGAGCATAGACAGAAAATGCTAGGTCACCCCATGTATGAAGCCGTGTCTTCGGAACAACCAAAAGACCACTCTGAGAGGAGCGCGAGAGGAAATTGTGACGTGGTGTGTAGGGGATTAATAAATCAGTTAAATACTCAGGTGCCAGATTGTGTAGAGATTTATAGGCCAGCATAAGGATTTTAAAATCAATACGTTACCTAACAGGTAGCCAGTGCAGGGACTCCAAGACCGGAGTTATATGGCCCCTGGCCATGGCCCCAAATAGTACTATAGCAGCTGAATTTTGAAGATATTGCAATTTATCCAGTGATTATTTAGATACCCCAGCTAGAAGACCATTGCAGTAGTCAATGCGCGAAAAGACAAAAGAGTTAATCAACTTTTCAGCTAACGAAAAGGATAACATAGGACGTAGCCGGGCTATATTTCTGAGGTGATAAAATTATGTCTTAACTGTATTCTGGACAAAAGGTTCAAATGACAGTGTGGTGTCAAATATGACACCCAAATTTTTTAATTTGGACTTAAACTCCAGTGCAACGCCATCAACAGACAGAGTAGGAGACCCAACCTTTCGCAGTTGATTTGAAGATCCAAGGAGCATGACTTCTGTTTTTGAGCCATTTAGAGATAGAAAATTATTGGACATCCAAATCTTTATCTCAGCAATACAGTTAGAAAGATGCCCAACGTTCACTTGCTGACCCGGTCTAGTATGGATATAAATCTGTGTATCATCAGCATAAAAGTGATAGTTACGGTTGAAAGATTGTAATAATTGACCAAGTGGAAAGATGTACATACTAAAGAGTAGAGGACCCAAGACTGACCCTTGTGGAACACCCGTATGAACAGAACCAACCTTGGACCTATAACCACCCATAAAAAAAATTTGACTACGGTCAGTGAAATAGGACTTGAACCAGTCAAAAACAGTCTCTGACAAGCCAAATACATGTTCGAGGTGATTAAGTAGTATGGCATGGTCAATAGTATCGAAGGCTGAACTGAGATCCAAGAGAATGAGAATGGACTTGGAGCCGGAGTCGGAGGCAATTAGTAAGTCATTAGCGACTTTCACCAACGCAGTCTCAGTGCTGTGTAATTTTCGGAATCCTGATTGATGTGGCTCAAATAGTTTATTTTCAATTAAGTGTTTGTTTAATTGAGCTGCAACCACACCCTCCAAGATTTTAGACAGAAATTATAGATTTGAAATTGGACAATAATTTGACAGATTTTTCACATCAGAATTTTGCTTTTTTAAACGGCAGTAACCACAGCAGTTTTAAGTGCTGCTGGCACCTCCCCAGTTGACAAAGAGTCATTTATTATAGCAAGAACTGGGGGACATAAAGGACCAAAACAGGATTTAAACAGGCTACCAGGCATGGGATCAAGTATGCAAGTGGTAGCTTTCATACCAGAAACCTGGTTGCAGAGCATCTCAGGTTGTAATAAAGTAAATTTGGATAAAGGAATGCCAGAGAACCTATGAGTATTAACTGCTAGATCTGCAGACTGCAAAGAATGGATATTTGTGCGAATATTGGAAATTTTTTCACTGAAACATTTGAGAAACTCATTACACAGCCCGTCAGATAAAGTCAGAGAACTGACCCCATCTGCTTTAAGCAGACTGTCTGTGCAAGTAACTATAATACCAGGGGGCTGACTGTGCAAGTGAAACATTACCTGTTTTATGGGTGCAAAGATGTCCAAGTTGGCTATGAGGACATTATTGAATGCTGAAATTATATCCTCAAGAGGAGCAGAAGACATGCCAACTAAAGAAGAGACAATCGAGTTTGCAAAGGTAGCATGGTCAATTGATTGCCATTTACGGAAATAAATAATTTGTGAAGTCTCTCTACTAGAATGAAATGTCTCAATATTAAAAAAGCTAGCTAGATGATCAGAAAGTCCAGCATCCACAACAGAGAGATTAGAAAGAGATGAGTAATTTGGAATAATTAAATCTAACGTGTGTCCTTTACAGTGAGTGGGGACATTTACAAACTGAGAAAAATTAAAACAGTCCAAGAGTGATAGAAAGTCCTTGGCCAAGAGACAGGCTTTCTGATCTACATTGCAGTTAAAATCACCCAGAATCAAAATTCTCTTAAATCTGACGGACAATATAGAAAGAAGATCCGGAAACCCAGACAGAAAGTCCTTATTCAGTTTAGGTGGTCGGTAGATAGTGACCATGGCAGAATGGAGATCAGAGTGAGTATCAGACACATTTAAAACAAGATATTCAAAATGTTTAAAAGGAGGAACGGACACAGGGTGAATCATGTATTGCATTTTGTAAAGAACTATAATACCACCACCTCTACCTGTAGTTCGTGAAACGTCAATGAGTCCAAAGCCCGCTGGAGTCAGCTGATTAAAAAGAAAACCATCATCCTCTTTGTACCATGTTTCCATGATGAAAAACAAGTCCAGCTTCTTGTCGATAATAAAAATCCTCCAGTAATAGAGCTTTGTTGTTCACAGAGCACGCGTTCAATAACGCGGCTTTTAAAGGGCTTGTAGGTGCCACATCACAGAACTGCCGCTCATACGGCAGAGCAGAAAAGTTAGTAAGATCAGCCCCGGAGGATGACAGTCTTGTAGTCCTTCGTCGGCAGTTCAAAACTGGGATGGAGGATGACGAGGAAGAGATGTAGCTTCGTCCTGTGCTCCGATGAATATACCGCTTAGGCCGCAGTAATCCAGCCCTGCCACAGCGGTCATAGGTGTCCCCTGACAGGTAGTAATTCCGCTTCAGGGATAAGAGCTGGCGAGAGGTGTACTGTAAGGCCATGTTCATTAAAGCCTCTTCTGCAACAGCTCCCAATAAGCCTATCTGTGTGTCCACAGAGCCGATAGAAAGCAACCAGGCCAACACCAAGAAAAACAATTTCCCGTCAAACATTAAGAAAGCACGCTGCATCACAACGGAGAGAGAGAGAGAGTGGAGCGGCAGCCAGAACGCGCCAGCGTACCATACTCTACAACATGCCCTCAACATACAATCCTGAAAACTTTGAGTATTGTGTTTGATCATTTGCTAAAGTCATCTCTTACACTTAATTTAGTTAAGTGCGAGTTCGGTAAGGCGACCGTTACCTGCCTGGGGAAATGGGTGGGACAGGGTCAAGTTCGACCTGTTGCCCTAAAAGTGCAAGCTATTGTGGAGTTTGCAGTGCCCTGTACGAAACGTGACCTCAGAAGATTTTTTAGCATGACTGGTTATTATCGAGGTTTCTGTAAAAACTTCTCAGATGTTGTGTACCCCCTTTGACCAATATTCTTCGTGCTTCGCAAAATTTTGAATGGACTGCTAAGTGTCAAACTGCATTTGATTCTGTTAAAATGCTTTTGTGTGGTGCTCCAGTCTTGGTTGCTCCAAGGTATGAATGTTCCTTCAAAATGGATGTTGATGAGAGTGCTACCGGTGCTGGCGCTATCCTGTTGCAGGATGATAGGAATGGAGTTGAGCATCCTGTTGGGTACTTCTCAAAAAAGTTATTGAAACACCAACTAAATTATAGCACTATTGAGAAGGAGGCATAAGCCTTATTAATTGCATTGCAACACTTTGAGGTGTACACTGGTTCTAGTTCCCTTATGGTGATCGTATTTATTGATCATAACCCATTAGTCTTCCTATCTTGTATGAAGAAATCGAATCAACTGATCATGCACTGGTCACTTTTTGTCCATGGAATTCGTTATAAAAAAGGCAAAGATAATGTACTTCCTGATGCTCTTTCATGGTCTTTCAGTTCTGAGTAAATCTACTAGAAGCAGATTCTTTGTGTCCGGGGGTGTTACGACCTGAGTTTCTTGTAGTGTTTGTGGGGTGTGTGTGTGTGTGTGTGTGTGTGTGTACTTTCTCCTCCCTCTTACTCTCTCTGGTATCTGATAGGATACCCACTTATGGGATGTACGCCATTGGTGGTGGAGACAAGGCGTGGACTCTAAAAGGCTGCTGCTGGCATTCAACGTTGAGCTCATTGTTGGTTTGGACGCGATTGGGTTGAGAGCTCCTGGATCCCTTCTCCGGCCGATGATCAAATTTGTCACTTTCTAGTGTAATGTAAAAGCTAGTGATCACGTTCCTTCCTTTTCAATCTTGTGTACTAAGAATGTGGAGCAAAGGGGTGTCCTTTGTTTTGGCTATCTTGTTTGGGTTCTGTTTTGTGTTAGGAAGTTAGGGAAGTAAAATGTATTTTACTTTTGTTATTTGATGAGGTTAGTTATTACTCTTTTTCTTTCTAGATTTGTTTTGTTTGTTATTTTGGCCTTTGGGACACCCTGGAGAGATGCTCTTTGTTTCACATGTTGGTTTTTAATAAATCTAATTACTTATTCTGATTAACATCGTGTACCGGTTTGATTATTGACCGGAGTGATTCATACGTGGAATTCCATCTCCACAACCTAGTCTTAATATGCCCTATTAAGAGTTTTTCCTACTACCTCTAGGTGCGGGGCATAATATTGCACAGACACTATTTAAACTGAACAGAGATTAGTTTTTTACACTGTTAAAGAGTTGGATTCCCATGCTAAACATGGACAAAGTTTCACAAATTAAGTTGTACGTTTGAAGGAGTTCCAAAAATACTCCTTTCGGTTTGTCACAAGTTTCGGAAAGTTTTTTTCAAGTATGGCTCTGTGTGACATTAGCTGGAGCGGAATTTCCTTATATGGGTCCTTCTGCCGGAAGAGCGCGCACTCCCGTATAGCAGAGCACCGAGAGCACAACAGACATTCACTGATCAGAGCGAGAGCGTCGCAAAATGTCACAAAATAAATTTGTTTTTGGTTGCCAGGGCAAGACAACCCTGCACAGATTACCAAAAAAAAAAAAAAAAAAAACAGCATTAAGGGACCAGTGGATGGAATTTATTTTTACAGAGCATCAACGGAATTCTGCAAGTGTTTTTGTTTGTTCCCTGCATTTCGAAGATTTTTTGACGCCAGTTTGACGCCGGATTTGCACATCGTTTATTTCTTAAGGATAATGCAGTCCCAACGAAAAAGGGTCACGATCATGTGTTGGAACCGCAGGCCGTGAGTAAAACTGCTTAAAATATCTCTGTGTTGTTAACTTAGCTATAGGCGCGTAAGTACATCAAGTAAACAACATGCGATGTTTTCATCAAACTGCACTTTCCACATGTACAGCTTAAAAAAAAAAAACGACATAAAGTGGAACTTAGTCATTTTCCAAAACCGCTAAGCAAATATATACAGTTTCAGTACATACCACATAGAGACAACGTTGCTGCTGCTGCTCTTGTTAAATTTCAGCCTCTGATTCTGGATCATAAATATACGCTGAATCTGACTGTTAGCCATGGTTTGTTTTGGATGTTTTTTTCCTCACGGTAATGTCACAGCTTCCAAACGCTCTCAACGCAAAAGCTTACTCGCGCTCGTGATTCTTTAGCTCCGACCACACTTCACGCCTCCAGCTGGTCATGTTTTTTTCCGGGAAAAATCGGTACAGACTATCTTTCTCTTATGAATATAATAAAACGAAATACTTTTTGGAGTTATGAAGGATGCAGTACTACTTTATAGGTACTCAAGATTAACAGGATAATGAGTGAAAACGAGCATTTCATCCCCCCTTTAAACTGTCATTTTGCATTATTGACACATTGTTTTCCTGATGAATGTTGTTCAGTTGCTTTCACACAGTGTATTTTGTTTAAAGCGCTATATAAATAAAGGTGACTTGACTTGATTGGCACTGAAGAGCGGCTGTCTTAGAGAGTGCCAGCGCTGCATGCAGTCTGATCCGCAGCGGTGCCTCGTTGTGAAGGAGTGAGATCTGATTTCCTCTGGTGATTAGCCTGCTTACAGTATATAGCCATTTGCCCCACCCATTTTGGTGGGTTTTGGCATGCTGCATTGCCACAGGCTCTATCAGCTATGCAGCTCTTTCATTGGTTTAAAAAAAAGTTTACATATTAAACCAATGGCACTGCAGTTCCACTGCATTATTGAAAAAAGGCTTCAGTATCTAGGAAAAAAAGGGAGCTTTTTCCATACGCAATATGAGTGAAGTATCAAGAGGGAACTATACATACCAGATTTAAGTCACTAGGACTCATAAGTTATGTCACAATCCTCAGCAGTTTATTTAAAGATGAATGCCGGAATGAGAGCATGCAAGTTACGGTGAGTGAGTGTGAACTCCACGCAACTCTACGCAAACAATTAAATCAATCTAAACCTACCCAGGAATAATGACAGCATTTCACACCACCACAAAGCAGATGATATTCCAGCTACAATAAATACATTTGGTTAATTGATATGCCAGAGCTCCTGCAACATTAGCCAAACAACTAACAACATACCTTTAAGCAGAACCCACACACGCCAAGGGCGGAGCTAGCAAATGACGCATCCCAGGTAGCCTAATTGCAGAGTTTATAACACCAGTACCATGTTTTGATAGTCGTTCTAAATACAGGGGAGGGAACTTACCCACTCCACCACACAACACATCCTGTTATTGTGAAGAAACAAGAAAACATATATCACAACACAAATGCAAATTGTTCCAAATATAGAAATAAAAGCTGTTTAGATTTACAAGAATTTATTTGAGTGGTGGGAGAAAAACAGACTTTCTGGATTCGGACTGCAATTAAATCAAAGGTTTACTTCTGTAAATGGTCCCACTGAGAAATCATTAGCAATCATAAATCATTAGTGTAAGTCCAATGCTTATGTTAGTTTGTGTATCTAAAGACTTATTGGTAAGGTCATTGTTTCTCATGGTGACATAAGCTATTTTCATCATTTAAATAGGTTAGTCTGTTATTTTATTGCTGTCCGAATTCAGAATGTCCTGCATACTGTGGAAACAATAAATAAATAAATAAATAAATAAATAACATCACACAACACATGATAACAATTGTGATTCATTCTCACACATCAAGCAAGCGCATATGTGCTATATGTGTGTTGACCAATCTCAATAAAGATGAAGCTGTCATTGTGTTTTCTTTCGCAAGAGACAGCGTTGTACCAGTACTAATGCCATGGCGAAAGTTTTGGCAAAACATGCCAACTGTTCTGTCTTTGGCTGCACAGACGAGCACAGAACACTATTTACTGTAGACTCCAAGCCTCAGAGCAGACAAGAGAGCAGTGTATTATTGATTTATTTACTCTATATTGCTGCTGCCACATCTAAAACCTTCACAGACATAACCGAGAAAAATGCATTTTTATCAAAGTAGTGCATTTTCACGCAAAATACATTCAGATGTCATATTCTTTCACCTGTAAATAATTATACGAATAACTGAAATTGCATTCAATAAACATAATAGACACACACACACACACAGAGAGAGATGTCTCTAGTTCTGGGTACAAATATATGCTCCAAAAGGTACCTTTTTTTAAAAGACCACCTTTTTTGAAAAGTGCCTATTGTATAATAAAATAATAAACCAGAGTCAAATCAGAGTAACAACAAAAACTTTTGTAATCCCTTTTAGAATTTCATATATCTCTGCATTGTTTTCTCAATCTGCATTTTGAGCGATTACTCTATAGTTTCGATAAAAATGTGAGAAGTACAACTGTTTGTGTTATTTAGACTGTGTTTGTCAACCTATTTATTTATTTAGTCAGAGACCAGTGACTTCCTCTTTCGGCTTGTCTTGTTTGTACTTGCGATGTAGCGTGCCTCTATCTGCCGCTGCATCTACACTTGAAGGTGGAACCTTTTAGCAAGAAAGAAAACTGCTTTTCTCAGCAATAACTTGTGTTCTCGGAAAGAAAAAAAAGCCACACCAATTTTCAGGAAACAAACCAGACTCTTTCACATCTAAAACGTGCTCAGTGTGAACTTACTCTTATCTGTGTAGAGAACGGGGCACCAATGATGGACCTGCTAATCCTGATGCCTTTCACAAAGGAGATACTGTCCATAGGGGAAAAATTATATATTTCTCAGTGGTTGCTTTTGCTAAGCTCGGGAAACTTAGATGAGATTTGCATATATCTTTCATTTTAATATAAACAGCATTTCAGATGTTTTTCATAAAATTCCTTAGGAGAAATGGAAGTAGAATGTTTTAAATGATAGTTTTAGTATTTACAATATTAGTAAAAGTTTAACATTTCTCTTAAAATAAAAGACATTTTAAGAAAAAGCTGATATCTCAGTGAAACATTTAAGAGAATAACCCCTTAGTATCCTGAGAATAAAAGGAACCTCTGTCAGAGTAATAGCCTTGTGGGCAGCACATCAACGTAAAGCACAGCTGCACCTCAGACAAAATGGGTTCAAGATATCATTTTAGTCTTGTCAAGGCTGTTGAGATCTTGTTTGAAACTTTGGAGGAGACAAATGTGAGATCACCAGAGTCTCTAGCTAAAGAGAAATATCTGAGCAAAGTGTGTGATATTATCAAGATCTCTTTTTTTCTACTCTAGAATCTAGGGTCTTGTGGCTCTAATGAACAACTTAGTATTTTAACATTTATGGATTGGTCCCATTTGCTGCCACTGTAAGTGAAAATTAATTTTCAAACATTAGCTGAAATATGCACTTCATAGACATGGTTGGCCACAACCATGATCAAATCGAAAGTGAAAAAATGAATGTGCGCTAGACTGTGCGTGCATAAGAAAAGTTTGTGCTTTACTCAGTGAGTGCAATGAACCACACATCCTGTTATGAATATGAATTAAGACTTGTTCACACAAAAATGGCTCCAACTTTTATGCCCATTTGTAAAAGTTCTTAACCCAAACTGTTTTATACATCACTGACATTGTATTTAGTGGCTTACTTGTTTATAACCAATATCTATTTATCTGTCTGTCTATCTATCTATCTATCTATCTATCTATCTATCTATCTATCTATCTATCTATCTATCTATCTATCTATCTATCTATCTATCTATCTATCTATTCATTAATTCATTCCATCAATGGAATTTATTTACTTTATTTTATATATTTGAAATACTTGGTATTTTTGTTACACAAAAAAATAAAAAATAAAAAAATATGTTAACTTTACTTGATCTTATTATGCCAAGGGGTTGCACAAAATAAATGTATCTAAATCCAGATATATATTTTGAGTTGAGTGTACTTCAAATATATATATATATATATATATATATATATATATATATATATATATATATATATATATATATATAAATATAAATTGGTTGTACTTTTATTTTATAAGTTGAGTTTATTCATCTCTTTCAATAATTTCAAATTAATTATATTCATAATTTTAGATAAACTATTTTGAATAGAATTAGAATTAATTATGTGCAACCAGATCAATTTAATCATTTCATTTCTACATACTAAAATTAATTTTAATCCAATAGTTTTTTAATCTCTTATTGTATCTTTCATTAATATTCTGGCAAATAAAGCAAACCCAATATTTTCAACTCTAACTTTATTTTTCTGATCCAAGATATTTTTGCTCTCTCAAACAAGAGTGCCAGTAATGTAACCCAGTAGTCACCATTTCTCAGACACCTCAATATGGTACACCATATACAATGACGGTAACAATCAGTGAACAGTGTTTGAGTATGAATGGGTCATTTTGAGTAGAAAATGAACTCCAAGTGTCCCAAAAAATTATGCTACTAACACCTAACATCAAAAGCAACCATAAAACATTGTAAATACAACTCAAAAACAGTGATTTTTTATTTTATTTTTTTACATTTTTAATTATTCATGCCCCAGTGCATGATGGAAAATATGGGATCATAAATTTGATATTTACTTAAAGAATCTCTATAAACATAAACTCTTCCAAGTAAAGTATACGTATGAGTTCCAACTTTAATTTCTACAATCTTTAATTGAGTACTAACATAGAATTGGAGCTAACGTCAACATCTCCGAAAGCACTTAAGACATTTTTTTTTAAATAGGTGCCATCTTTATAATTAAATGACATATTTTAATTTGATAAAACTACATTTTCATCCAAAAATATTCTTAAAGTACAGTTCGACACATAAAAAAAGTAATATTCGCATCATTTGTGTATGCGCGTATAAGGAGTATGTGACCATTGGTCTGGAATAAAAAGGTCTTCCGTTCCAACCCTGAAACTGAGTGGAAACTCCTTTGGCGCCCGTGAAAATGTGCATTTGCGCGTATGCGCATAGAATCAACTTAATATTTTAAAACTGAATTAATTCACATGGCTTGGATTTAAAATACATGTGATTCGTATAAAACCAATAAATAATATATATATATATATATATATATATATATATATATATATATATATATATATATATATATATATGTATATGTATTAAAATCCAAAACTAAATTTAAATGGATTAAACTAGCAAAATTGAATTATGCTTAATTGGGGCTGTAATCTTTTTTTTTTTTTTTTTACTAAATTGTATTCATGAAATAAAAGTAAATATATATTTATTACCTGTTAAGCACTTTTTGAGCTTATACCTGAAAATTTGCTTTACAACTTTAACTGTCGTAACTTGAATGTTTTGGAGCACAGACACTTGCCAAAGTAAATAATAAATAAATAAACTAGAAAAAGTTTTAGAAGTTTAAGTTTATTATTATTATCAACAATACAGTTTTAAATGAAATATATACATTTTCCAAAATATATTTTATTCTAAACTGCAAGAAAATCAAAGCTATAAATCTAAAGTTATGTTCCAAATTTGAGGATGATGAAGCAGCAGAATGATACAAAGACAATGCAGCACAACAAAGCTACAAGTGTGAAAATAAAAAACAAAGAAACATAACCTCTCCTACCTGAAAGAAAACAAGCTGACAACAAGATTGAATCCAATGCTTGGTGATAATATAGCATAATGAGATATTTATAAGCTAGAAACACAGGTGTGATTTCAAATGTTTTTTAATATTGACAAAAATCATAATAAGGTATTTATTTATTTACTCAAAAACTGAGGTGCATAAACTCAGATTAATCCATTGCAAAAAGAAATACAAAACCTGTGTCAAGTGAAAGAAAACAAGGTGATAAAAAAATACAATACTGAATACAATATTTATCGATAATACAGCATAACAAGCGATTTTTAAAAGCTGGTAATTTTCGATTAGGAACCCCAAAGGCGCTAAAGGGTTTTCATAAAAAAGGGTGAAGACAAACCTTGGTTTGACAAAACCTCAACTGAAAGTATAACTAAAAGTTACAGTCAGTCAAGCTTTCAAAAAGTATCAATGCTTTTATAAAATTCATGCTTCCATCCATTCATAATGTACTCTTCAATCATTTTCTTCTTTTTTAATAAAGTTGTGTTGGAAACAAGTTTCAGAATTTAACTATTTCTAAACACCAAAGCAGTATACTGTATGACTGCTGGTTATAAAAAAAAAAAAGACTGCAGGTTTTCTCAAGAAAAATAAATAAATAAATGATGTGAACAATTCACTTAAAATACACAAGGTTTGGAATGACTTGAGGATGATTAAATAACAGAAGTTGTCATTTTTGGGTGAATTATCCCTTTAAACATTCTAGGATGATCTATATCCCTTTTTAAATTTTAGATAAGGTGAATGATTCTCAGTTACAATAGGGGGATGTTGACTAATTCTTCTTCCTTAAACCTCAGTCCGTGTAATCTAAATTTTATGAAGTTTGACAAAGTGTAATTTTACTGTTAAAGACGATCTTCTTCCTGAGGCAGTTCGTCTCCCTCTTTCGTGAACCACCAGCAGGCAGAACAGACCACAATAATAACCAAAATGCTGTACACCAGAAGCAAAATAAAACCTTGGATCTGGGGGGAATAAATAAATCAGTCAATTTTAGAAAAAAAAAAAAAAAACACTTTCTGCAACATATGAATATAATTTAAAATACCTGTGAGAGACTGACATAGCTGAGTGTCAGGTTTTGTAGTTCAGATTCATTTCTTCCTGGGATCAATTCAGTAGGTTTACACCATTTTATTTTCAGTTTGTCATCATGAACAAACTCTCCTTTCCAGTCTGTTTTACTACAGGCAATGTATTCCCCATCAATGAGCAAAAGAATAATCCAAAGAATAGGTGGAAACAAACATATGACACCATTTATCAAATGTTTTTTGTTTCTCTTTCTTAACATGCCAATAGTAGAGAAGCATTAAAGCAAAAAAAAAAAAAAAATGCAGGAGCAGAGAATAGTAGTCCTGCTATGTGTGTATTGTTCTGAGGGTCACAGGGACATGACAAATTGTGATCTGCCAAACTCTCCAATGGAATCAACAAAATGTTTGCTGGAAAAGTACTGAAAAATATAGATTTGCCCAGACCACCCCTAAGAGTGGATGGAAATTGTGCTACTGCAGGCATCTTAGGGTCTGATTTAACACTTCAGCTTATTGAATATATTTGATGATCTTTTGTTAAAGATCTTTTGATCTTATTTAATATATCTGGTCTTTTGTGCTCAAAATGTTTTTATTTCAGTGTAGGATGATCTTGAAGAAGTCATAGACAGAATGATGGAATTCCGCAAAAAATGACAGAAAATGCAGACAAATACAAAAAGCATTTATTTTAACCATCACTTGCAACTTACTACTGAATGACACCTTTAAAAATGTGAATGAATTGATTTAATTATTTATTCATTTTTATTTTAAAGTTTCTGTATGTATATATACTTACGCTTGTGGCTGTGGTTGTGCTGCATTGTCTGTGTACAGTTCTGCTGCTTCAACCTTTAAAGGTGTCTCAACAAGAAAGAGACAGGAAGAGCTCCCCATATCAGTGATCTGTGCTTTCAATGTAAGTTTTTTTATTTATTTATTTATTTTTATTATTAAACAAAGAGGAAAACCAATCACTACAATGCTGATTGTCATTTCAGATATATTGATGCAACTACTGTACAATCAAGATGTACTAGTGATGCAACAAAATTTAAATTCCTGTCCTTAGTCGAACAAAATAAAATACTGAGCTGAATACCCAACATTTTTTTGCCCATGTATTTTACAAATAGTTTTTTTTTCACCATTGCATAAATTAAATAGCCAAAATGTGCTTTTTACAGTTTTGTCTTGCTTTTTAAAGAAAAAAAAAAAACAATTAATAAAATAAAAATCAACTGAATATGTTTAAAACCTCTTAACCTGCACCCGTAGCAACTCTTAGTTTTATAATGCCTATAGCTCCAAAAATTGGACACTTAGAGGAATGAAACCGGTGTCATCTTCACCAGCTTTATCGTTGAACTTTTTCACAGCAAAGCTCGACCGCTTTGTAAGTCTGCCAGTAAGAAATGTGAAAACAAGGCAATTTTCATGCCTACCGTATTTTCCGGACTATAAGTCGCACTTTTTTACATAGTTTGGCTGGTCTTGCGACTTATAGTCAGCTGCGACTTATCAAAATGTATTTGATATGAACCGAGAGAAATGAACCAACAGAAAATATTACCATCTCCAGCCACCAGAGGGCGCTCTATGCTGCTCAGAGCTCCTGTAGTCTAAACTTGATATCATAGAGCACCCTCTCGCGGCTGTAGACGGTAATGTTTTCTCTTGGTACTTGGTTCTAAATGAATGCGACTTATAGTCCAGCACGACTCATATATGTTTTTTTTTCCTCGTCATGACGTATTTTTGGACTGATGTGACTTATATTTAGGTGCAGTTATGTTCAGATAACTTTACCTGAGTCACTTACATCACTTTTCTAATATGTGAAAACTATCTCAGTTGAGTTTTGGTCAGCTGACCCTTCCCAGAGTCACTAACATCGGTATTCTGATCTGTGAAAACTTTCACAGTTCAGTACGGGTCAGCTGACCCTTCCCAGGGTAACTAACATCGCATCACATAACAACATATTCTAAACTGTGAAAATTGACGAAGACACAAAGCACACAGCAAAACTGATCACAAAGTACTTGGAGAACTGAAATCCCATTGAAAATGTGTTGAATGACTGTAAAGGGAACCCCGGGAATTAAGACATATATAGTTTAATATAACACATATAATGTCTCTTACTGAAATATGTAACAGAACACCAGTGAAAGATGTATTTTATAAAAAAAAAAAAAAAAAACATCGACATAGTTTTTGCAATGTGGGTGGCGGCGTTATTTTATGTGCACAGTGCATTCTGCATTGATGTCAAATGGTTGCACTCGATGAGCTACTGGCGCTTTTTTACCACGACACAACTCAAAATAAACACAAGAAAATAAAATACTGATACGATACCCAGGGCATTTAGACTCCTTTTGGGGAAAAACAATGGTAAGGCATTTGGTTTAAGCCTGTACTTATGGAAACTGATTCATTAGAGAAATGCAGTGATTCCTCTCACTTTACACCCACTAAAGTAGATATGAAGAGTGAAGTGACATTCAGCCAAGTATGGTGACCCATACTCAGAATTTGTGCTCTGCATTTAACCCATCCGAAATGCACACACATAGAGCAGTGAACACACACACACACACAAAAAGCTAAAATCTCATCTCAAGAAGAGGACATCAGCAACGCTATTCTGCTGCAAGCCATTACTTCCCCTTATGAAACAAAAATATATTGCAGTATATTGGAAAATATCATGTAATATATTAGGCATATATTCTTATATATATTAATTTTTTCCAATATATTGCAATATATTGAAAGCGGCAACCATTTGTATATTTTGCAATATATTATATAATATATGTATCATCAATATATTATTAAATGTATTCAAATATATAAAATATTAGAAAATAAAAAGGGAAAGTAATATATTACAATATATCACAATATATTTTAAGAAATATATTGGTAAATATATTTTCCTTTCGTAAGGATATTTAACTACTCGCTTCAATTCACAAGATGAAAAGCTAGAAGAATTGGCGAATCAAATGCAAAACAACTGCATCATGATTGCAGAGATTTCCAAAGCTGTTGAATTTAACTCGGCTGAAATTAAAGACTGCGAAGAAAAGTTAAAATAGTTGAGCAAATTGGTCATTGGTTTAACCACCGCACACAATGACTTGGAAAGCAGAACATCTTATCTTGAACGATATAAAAGATGATGGAATCTCTGGATTAACGGCATGAAGGAGAAGTCTGAAGAAGATCCCCGCAACCGTCTTGGTTGTTGAGCCAAAGAGTAAGATTTCACATAAAAAGGGATATTGGAAATTTTATTTTGATTTGCTTGAAAATGCAGGCTTTTGTGCAAAGATAAAAGATTTAATTAAAGAAATTGAGTATAGTAATGATTTTAGTTCTCATAAAGCCAGATGGGAGTTACTTAAATTTAAAATTTGTGAATACATTTTCTATAAGCTATAGTAAAATGCTTGCCAAATTAAGAAGACAACATGAATTCAAGATTATATTTGGAATGAATAAGTATTGTAGTAAAAGTGCATTAAGTAGCACTGCAAAAAGTAATTTTATTTCTCTTCATACACAAGTGGACAACTTATACATCAAGAAAGCTAAAGGTGCATACATTCGTTCAAAGGCCAAATGGATAGAGGAGGGTGAGAAAAGCACATCCTACTTTTGCAGATTAGAAAAAAGACGACAGTCTAAAAACAGTAATATTTCCTTAATGGTGAATAATACTGAAAAAACTGATCCTACAATAATTTGTTCATACTTCAGTCAAGTTCATAATTTCTACAGTTATTTGTATTTATCAAATTTTTCTCCAAAAGAGTGTGATGACTTCTTTGAAAAAAATGTGTAATTTATTTCCTAGGTTTGACTAAGAATTAAGGGATCTTTGTGATGCACAATTAGTAGGTATGGAGGAACTCACCTAGCAGTTCAGAAACTTAAGTCAAACAAATCCCCTGGCCCTGACGGCCTCACAGGAATTTATTTTGGAATTTTTTGGAATGATTTGAAAATGTTATTTTTTTTTATTTAATCAATTACTGAATCTATTGAAGATGGATGTTTGTGCCCCATGAGTCAAGGCTTGATCATTTTAATTCCCAAACCAGATAAAGATAATAGATATTTAGATAATCTCCACCCAATCATCTTGCTTAAAAATGATTATAAAATATTTACACAAATTCTTGTCAATAATTAATTTAATTAATGAGTTCAATCAGAATTCCTTAAAGGTAGAACTATTAACAATAATGTAAGACTAGTAATGGATATGGTTGAATACAGTCATTTGATAAAGGATGATGAATATATTCTTTCCTATACTTCATGGAAGCCTTCGACACATTGGAACAGGTTTTTATTTAAAGCTGGTGAGAACTTTCTCAATATTGTAAAAATTATTTATAAAGATATGAACAGCTCCATTTCTCTTCCTTACGGTACTTCACAAAGATTTACTATTAGTCGTGGAATAAGACATTGCTGCCCTCTATCCCCTTATTTTGGCTGCAGACATGTCGTCTACTTTGGTTATTCATGATCGAACAGTAAAGAAATTAAATGTATTTGATAAAAGTATAGAAATCAGTCAGTTGGCAGATGATACTACGCTGTTCTTAAAAAAACAAGGATCAAATCCATCTGGCTATTTCATTAGTTAAACACACCCTCATGTCGTTCCAAACTTGTAAGACCTCCATTCATCTTTGGAACACAGTTTAAGATATTTTAGATTTAGTCCGAGAGCCTTCTGTTCCTCTATTGAAAGTATGTGTGTATGGTATACTGTCCATGTCCAGAAAGGTATTAAAAACATCTTCAAAGTAGTCCATGTGACATCAGGTAATTTTTTGAAGCATTGAAATTACATTTTGGTCCAAAAATATAAAAAAATACGACTTTATTCAGCATTGTCTTCTCTTCCGGTCTGTTGTGAGCGCATTCAATTCAGTGTAGTAATATCCGATTCGCGAACTAATCACTGGATGTTACCGGATCTTCTTGAACCAGTTCACCGAATCGAACTGAATCGTTTGAAACGGTTCGCATCTCCAATAAGTATTAATCCACAAATGACATATCACCAGTAGCGATGGGAAGTTCGGTTCTTTTCCACGTATCGGTTCTTTCGCACAGTTCGATTTCAGTAAACCGGTTGAACAAAACTGTTCACCGGTTCTTCTGCGCTTTCATTCAAGCCTTCGGTTTACCCGTGCTCATAACATTAGCACAGAATCAGTTCAGAATCAATCACCAAAAGAATCAGTTCGGTTCAGATGCGCTGTGTGTCAGTCTGCTTCAAGCTGAATCACTCATGCGCAGTATCATCAGCTCCTCGGTTCTTGGTTCTTGACTCGAGAACGAGTCAATCTTTCGTTCGTTATCTGGCTCGGCTCTGTTCATCTTTAGTTCTTTCTTCACAGCAGTTCAGTCAGTGTACTGTTTGAGTAAATGAATTACTCCAGGATATTGGTTTGTTTTAACTCAGAGGGAGTGTCAGCCACATTTAAAAAGTTATAAGTTTGTCATTTGTGGATTAATGCTTATTGGAGACGCGAACCGTTAACAACGATTCAGTTTGACGGGTGTGTGGGATCACCTGCAATGCAGAGGGCTTTGCGGATGAGACAGGTTCCATAAATGTCTTTGAGGGAGGGGAGAGAGACACCAATGATCTTCTCAGCTGCTCTCAATATGAGTTGTGGAGTCTTCCGGCAGGATGTGTTCCAGGTGCCATACCACACAGTGATGCAGCTCATCAGAATGCTCTCGATGGTGCCTCTGTAGAAGGTGTACATGATGGCGACCGGGGCTCTAGCTCTTCTCAGTTTGTGGAGGAAGTAGAGACGCTGCTGTGATTTCTTGGCCAGTGCTGTGGTGTTTTCAGTCCAGTAGAGGTGCTCTGTGATGTGCACACCCAGGATCTTGGTGCTTCTCACTCACTCCACAGTCACACCGTTGATAGTTAGAGGAGCATGCTGAGTGTGCGCTCTCCTGAAGTCAACAATCTCCTTCAACTTCTCCATGTTCAGAGATAGACAGTTGTCACGGCACCACCCGGCTAGGAGGCTCACCTCACTCCTGTAGTTTGTCTCATCTTTGTTGCTAATGAGACCCACCACAGTCATATCATCCGCAAACATAATAAAGAGGTTGGAGTTGTGTGACGGTGTGCAGTCATGGGTAAGCAGAGTGAAGAGGAGGGGGCTCAGCACACATCCTTGGGGGGCCCCAGCATTCAGTGTGATGGTGCTGGATGTGGTGTTGCCGATCCGTACTGCGTGAGGTCTTCCAGTCAGAAAGTCTTGATAGGGTGCAAGACTAACCGTTTAAAGCATTTCATGATAATAGGAGTAAGTGCAACTGGATGGAAGTTATAGAAGTAGGATGGAGACGGCTTCTTGGGGACTGGAATGATGGTGGTAGCTTTAAAGCATGTGGGGACAACAGCCTAACTTAGTGAGATGTTGAAAATGTCTGTGAAGATATCAGTAAGTTCCACTGCACAGTCTCTCAGTACACGCCCAGGAATTTTTTCAGGACCCGGAGCTTTGGGAGCATTGATCCAGCTGAGGGATCTCCTCACACTGTCTGGGGTCAGCGTCATCACCTGGTCACCGGGAGGAGGTGGAGTCTTCTGTGCAGTGGAGCTGTTTTGTCTTCATTATCTTCAGCTAAAAATAATGAGTAAATTGCATTGCTTCCTTTGCCAAGTACATTCGAAGCGACTACATAATGACACAAACGTGCCCAACTTACTCCAAAGACCCCACTCCAAGGTGAAAGGGATGGTTTGGTACATGATACGCATACTGTTACACCCCTAATATTCATATTAAAATAACTAGTCTTATTACTAAATCATTAATAAAGTGATATATAATGTGCTTACATGCTTTGTTGATGTACCGTCTGTTACTAAAACCACCCAAACAGCTGCTAGTTCCCACAGGAAAATAAATACATTATTATTATTATTATTTTTTTTTTTTAATAACAAAGTTAGAACAAAAATTTCAAAAAACAAAAATATAATAAATGAGGCGGGGTTGTAGGTGAGTCCATGTATTCTGCATTTAGTTCAGAAAGATGTATTTATTCTGTACTGCCACAATGTCATAACAACCACATAAATCAGTCAAATTTCTTTATTTGTGCATTATTGTTACTTATTGTTAAAGCATATTCCATGCTCCTTATGTGTTTATTTATATATTAAACATGGTTGACATATGGTTATAGTGCCGCTTTGTTGGGTTATTGTCACAAAAACTTGTGAACTGTAACTTAATTATATCTTGGCAATTAAATGTTGAAATGATAAATAATTGTTTTCATGCTTTTCATGCTATTACATTACTTTAATAAAGAGAAGAGACATGCATACATGAAAAAAGAGAATTAAGAAAAATAAGATGTTTAATCTTTTTTTGAAAAAACAACAAGTGGGTGTGTACTGATGGTGGAGGTTGGGCTGAGCTCCACATCATCCTGTCCTTGGTCATTTTCTTCACTGTGTCTCTCTATTTGTCCACAGAATAACAACAGCCGTCTTGGGCAGCGGTCACATTTTCCACTAATGCAGCAATCATGTATACCCACAACAGCAAGCGACAGGACACTGAAGACAGTGATCATAACATAACCTGCATACTGAAAGAAGAAGAAAAAAATAGTTGAATGTATGTTGTGTTTTTTTGTACGTCAACTGTAAGTCATGCAATGTACCTGAGACTGATGAATATAACTGCGTGTCAAAAGTAACAGCTCTGTCACATTTCGCAACCCTTCGATAGGTTGACACCACGACTTGTTTAGCACAGAGTTAGGAACATAAATTCCCTTCCAGTCTGTCATGGCACAAGCAACATAATCTCCATCAAGTAGCAACATGAAGATCCACATTACAGATGGAATCAGACAAGATATGAGAGCTTTCGGCCAGGTCTGCTGATTATCATCATATGTTCCATTGGGGCAATGAAACCATCCATATCTAAGAGGCCTTAACACATGGAACATTATAACCAAGGCAAAAAAAGCAGGTCCAATGAAGATGGACACTGTTAGTGTTGTATTCTGATCAGATCTGCACGGGCATGTGAAGGTATTATTCATCACAAAAATAAATCCAATTAACAAAATGCTCAGTGTAACAGAGCCGAATTCAGCAAAGAATTTCAGGATTTCTCTTTGTTTCTGTAGAAATGTCATCATTCTCTCTCTCTTATAGTTGGTAATCCAGTAATCCAGTTCACAAGTTCTTTATATTCTGGAGAAATGCCCTTTAATGAAGAAGATAAAAAAATATTATTAATATCAGCAGAATTAATGAATATTTTTTGAACATCAATGGTGCAAGAAACATTTAGCACAATAAAAATGAATAAGATAAATCTAAATGCTGTACAGTTGTATATCTGTAAAAAATCTGTATAGTTGGAAAATAGCTTCATGCCAAATGTCCTCTCTTTTTTTCTTTTCGCATTTCGCATTTATAGCAAAGAAGAAATCCTGTTTGACAATTAACTTCCTCAAGTCCTTCCCTCTCTTTTACAAGAAAGAATTCTTTTTTTTTTTTTTTTTTTGTCTGAGATAAAAAGTCACAATTAACTTTTTTGGCAACACTTTAGAATAGGGAACACTTATTCACTATTACCTATAACTTATGCCTCAAATTCCTAATTTTCTGCTTATTAATAGTTAGTAATGTAGTTGTTAAGTTTAGCTATTGGGTAGGACAAGCCATTAATATGTGCTTAATTATTATACTAATAAATGGCTAATATATATGCATGTTATTAAGCAATTACTTAAGAGACCATAAAAAAGTGTTACCCCCCTTTATTGTCTGTGTAAGATGTAAATTCAAAATATTCTGGAAGAAAAGTGTGTGGAAAAAACCCCTAGAAAAAATAGGACATACTGTACACAATCCACAATCTATTATAATTATTATTTTACCCGTATTTTTAATTTATCTGGCTATATTTTAGGGTTTACAGAAAATTAATGTATAAAGTGCATTAGTGGAAATTGTGCATTTGCTGTAGCTTTTCCCAAATTTTGGAATCATATTAGAGCTGAAACTATGACATGTGATTTTAAAGCACTGATTAAAACATGTTTCCTGTGACTCTTAACCAATGACTGACTGTTTTAAGTGATTTACTGTACTGTCATCTATTAATATTTATTTATTTATTTATTTATTTATTTATTATTTTGCTGCTTTCACGCTTGCAAAAGAAAAAAAAATGTTTTGCAAAAGAAAAAATAAATATGCTTCTTGCAAATAAAAATAAAATAAGTATTGCAAGAAAAAAAACAAAGATTTGCAAACATAAAACAAAAATTGCAAGAGAAAACAAAATATTGTAACAAAACAAAGCAACTTTGCAAACTAAAACACAATATTGCAAAATATGAATAAAATAGATCAAAGACACATATTTTCCATTATTCCATTATTATTTCCATCCAGATTTATTTGCAACATTCCTTTTATTTTGTGTTTCAGTGAATTGTGAGTTTGTGATACTGTTAGTAGACCCTATATGACACTAAACATCTTTTGACCTCATAATCATATTCATGTGACCTCTAACCTCATGATGATTTCCAAATGTTGAAATCATCACAAGTGAAATTCCTAGATCATCCTATTGATCAGTATCCGGTTGCATCCAGGGATCTCTCTCTCTCTCTCTCTCTCTCTCTCTCTCTCTCGCGCTCTCTTTCTCTCTATGTGAAAAAGATATTGGGATCAAACATATAATATGATGACAGTATAAAAAGATTCTCAGCATATTATTGCATTGAAAATAAATCAATAAAGAAAATAAATAAAAAAATAATGTTACATGATTTTGGGAGTGATGATGACAAAAATTTTGCTTGGTTTAAGTTTAAAGATCATCTGTATCTCTCTCTCTCTCTCTCCGCCTGCATGAGCGTGCTCATGTCTGTGTGTATGTGCATGTGTTCTGTATGTGTGTGTGTGTCGTGCACCCACTGCTGTCACCAAACCTTCACCCCGTGGTCAGATCTTGCGTTCCTGCAGGCAGAAGTATCCCTAGATCAGATCTCCAGGCATGCTGTGCTTTACACGGAAGCCTCCACTATCAGCTGGTGTACAATTGGCATGCAGTCTCAGGAGTTTGGATGAGCCTGCAGCTGCATTGGCATATATATTCGCCTTGAGTTGATAGCAGTGCGCCTTGCCTTGAACAATCGCAAAGGGTGCTTACGAGGCACACACATGCTGGTCCGAACGGACAACACAGCAACTGTGGCGTGCATCAACCGACAAGGTGGTCTGTGCTCCCATCACAGGACCAGCAGACTGAAGGACAGCTTCATTCATCAGGCTGTCAAGAAGCTGAACTCGCTCCCGAAATTGTCTCCCGTCCTTCTTCTGGCATTTTCGAATGTTTTCCAAGTGTTTGTTTCTTCCGTGTTTGGCTTTGGATTGTTTATACCGATTCCCTGCTGCCTGCCCCGACCTTTGCTTGTTACTGTTTCTGATTTTGGATATCCCGACATACCTGACGCTGTTTTCTCATCTCTGCCTGTTTGACCATTCTCTCAGACTCCATGTTACAAAATGCTTGTTCTAACTCTTTCACACACTAAACTGATTCCTGGAAAGTACAACTAAAATTGCTAATGTTCTTGGCCTTATCAAAGTTATCTTAAGTGTTTTTTGTTGTTGTTGTTGTTGTTGTTACACTATGAAAACAGAACAAATTTATATGTTTTCATGATTTTGTTAGTTCTTTCTGTTTGAATTTGTTTACCGCAGTTTCACTATTCTTATTTTCCCATCTAATCGTAATTGCTAGGCCATATGCTTTGTATCCTAGTTTTCATTGTCATGTTAGAGATGTTAGAGGATATTAGAGGTTTTTTTTTTTTTTTTTAACTGTGAACTATGTGAGTTTACACTTGTTTAGTTTGCAAGAACATCCTTTAAGAAATATTGGTAGCACTTTATTTTACAGTCCTGTTCCCCATGTACATACTATGTACTTATTATAGTAATTACAATAACTATGTAATAACTAGATACTAACCCTGAACCTACCTCTAAACCTAACCCTACCCCATGTAGTTACCTTGTATTACCAGAACGTTCTTAGATAAATACACTGTAAGTACACTATAAGTACATGTAAGTACACTTACTGTAAAATAAAGTGCAACCGAAATATTATCTCGCTAAATATGCTGAAGTGCATGTTTTATGTCTGCTGAAGTTGTCACCTCCCTAAAGCCACAACCTACATTCATAAATTTGATTCTACACTGTTTTCTGTTGAAATGGGTTAAGATGCAATAATGAAAGATTGGCCATGAATATGAAGATTTTGTGAAGCAAGATTTCTGTGTCTGATGAATGAACGTGGAATATTTGTGTTTGACAAGATGTGGCCGACTGTGAAACTCTACATTTTGGAATCTTACAAGGAATATACTTCCGGGTGTAACCACCTGCTTTTGACTGCCATAGACTGGGCATACTTTTACAATCAAATTTGGAAAGAATTTAATTATGGTGGAAAATTCCAGTGGGGACGGTGCCAGACAGGGAATGAGGTAAAATATATACATATCAGCCTGTTGGAACAAAACACATCATGACCAAAATTATCTTATGTGGGTAAATAAATGACGGGAAGACTCTGAAACAAACTTTTTTCACACACACACACACACACACACACAGACATGAGCACACTCACACAGGTGGAGAGAGAGAGAGAGGGTGAGGGGGCGAGAGAGAAATACAGATAATCAACTTAAACCAAGCACAATTTGTGTAAACCTCTCATTCTGAGAACGGTCATCATCACTCAGGAAATAATGTAAGGGTATTTTTTATCCATTTATTTATTTATTTATTTTTAATTCATTATGCATTAATATGCTGAGAATCTATTCATATTGTCATCATATTTATATGTATGAGTAGATGAGTATGATCTGTTAAAAACTACCTACTTATTATTGACCTTAAAACCAATATTTTTCCCACATACAAAGAGAGAGAGATGGAGAGAAAGAGCAAAAATCCTCTGACTTGGGATGCAACCGGATATCATGGACACGCATCATATTTACATAAGCTTCTTAAAGAACATAGATCGGCATGTGTGTGTAGCAAAAGGCATCATCTCTCTGGATCCATCTGGATTACAAATGCAAAATAAACATAACTTTTAGTTTTTTTAAACAGATCCATTTTCAGCGTCACCCCCTCCCCTTTCAGAACTGTGTGGACATAATTAATAATACATCAAACTTGTATAGCGCTTTTTTGGACACTCAAAGACGCTTCACATAAACAAAATAAAACAAAACAAAACAAAACAACAAGGGTTTAGGGAAAAGCTAGTTTGAACAGGTGGGTTTTGAGTACTGATTTGAAGTTTGGCAGTGAGTCCGAGTTTCTGATGGATGTAGGGAGTGAGTTCCAGAGGGTGGGGGCAGTGATAGCGAAGGCTCGATCCCCCAAAGTCCGTCGGTTAGTGCGGACGATCGGAGCAAGGCGGTTTGTGCCAGCTGAACGGAGGTGGCGGGTGGGTTGGTGCTGTTCCAGGAGCTCAGTGAGGTAGAGTGGGGCCAGGTTATGGAGGGACTTATAGGTGAGGAGAAGGAGCTTATATTGAATGCGATAGTGAACAGGTAGCCAATGGAGCTGACGGAGAACGGGGGTGATGTGTTCTCTTGACCGGGTGTGGGTTAGGAGGCGGGCAGCTGAGTTTTGGATGTATTGCAGTTTTTGTAGTTGATTGGTAGGAAGTCCGTATAGAAGGCTATTGCAATAGTCAAGTCTTGAAGTTATGAATGCATGAATGAGAATTTCAGCTGTTGCCAAGGTAAGGGAGGGGCGAAAGCGGGCAATATTGCGGAGGTGGAAAAAGGATAGTTTAGTGATATGGTTGATGTGTGTTCGGTATGAGAGGGTGGGGTCCATTATGATGCCAAGGTTTCGGACAGAGAGGGAGGGGGTGACAATATGTCCGTCGATAAGGAGAGTAAAGTTCTGAATAGAGGAGAGGAGAGATTTTGGACCCGTGATAAGGAGTTCTGTTTTACTGCTGTTGAGTTTAAGAAAATTATTGTCCATCCAGGCTTTAATGTCAGAAATGCAATCGGTGATGGTAGAGAGAATAGCCGGGGAGATGGATTTGGTGGAAAAGTAGATTTGGGTATCATCTGCGTAGCAGTGAAAATGGAGTCCATGGTTGCGGATGATCTGACCGAGGGGAAGCATGTAAATGGTGAAGAGGAGGGGGCCGAGAACGGAACCTTGGGGGACGCCATGGGTGACAGGGGAGGTGTGGGAGTTGCAGTTATTAACAGAGACAAAATGGTGACGATCAGAGAGGTAAGATGTGAGCCAGCGAAGTGCTGTACCAGAGATGCCAATAGATTGAAGACGATGGAGAAGGACAGTATGGTCAATAGTGTCAAATGCAGCGGAGAGGTCGAGGAGAAGGAGGATGGATATGAAACCAAAGTCGGCAGCAATGAGGAGATCATTTGTGACTTTAAGAAGGGCTGTTTCTGTGCTGTGGTGTGGACGGAATCCGGATTGAAATGTTTCGAAGAGTTGAGAGGAGTGGAGATATTGATGGAGTTGTGTGTTTACGGCGCGTTCCAGGATTTTTGAAAGTAACGGAATATTGGAGATGGGTCTGAAGTTATCCAGATTGTCAGGGTTGAGGCCAGGTTTTTTCAGGAGGGGTGTGATGGATGCAAGTTTTAGCGGGGATGGAACAGATCCAGACGTAAGGGAAGTGTTGATGATGATGGTGATGAGAGGAATAAGGGTTTCTTGACAGCTTTTGAAGAGAGGAGAAGGGATCGGGTCAAGCTGGCAGTTTGAGAATTTCATGGTCGAAAGGAGTTTGGAGGTGTCAGAGGGAGACAGTGGAGAGAAAGAGGAAAAGCTGTGGTGTGTGAGCGGAGGGAGTTGATATTCAGAAGGAGGAGAAGCGGAGGAAGTGGAAGCTAGTGAACAGTGTATTGTATGGATTTTGGTATGGTAGGATGACAGAAAGTTATTGCATTTGTCTATAGTGAATGTGGAGGTTATATTGTCCTTGGGTTTGGTCAGTTTTGCAAATGTGGAGAATAATGTGCGGGGGTTAGAAGAATTTGAGTGAATGAGTTGTGAGTAGAAATTGGACCGGGCAGTTTTGAGAGCAGAATTGTATGTGGTTATGGCGTATTTGTAGGCTTGTGCATGGACAGTGAGACCGGATTTTTTATGGATCCTTTCAAGTTGTCTTTTTTGTCTTTTGAGAATGTGAAGATCTGGGGTGTACCAAGGAGCAGAGGTGGAGAAGGAGACTGAGGCAGTTTTAAGAGGGGCTATTTGGTTGAGGCAGGTGGAGAGTGTGTGGTTGTAGAAATTGACTAGATCAGAGGCAATCGGATCGGAGGGAAGTGAAGAAGTAGAGATGGCATGGGATATGGATGAGTTGAGAGAGATGGGACTAATAGATTTCAGGTTTCGAAATGTAATTGTTCTTGTGTGTTTGATGGTAGGAGAGGGGGTAATGACATCCAAGGTGATGGCCAGATGATCAGAAATTGTGAGGTCAGTCAATGAAAGGTTATGTATAGTGAGGGAGGGTGTGGAACAGACCAGGTCCAAGATATGTCCATGATTATGTGTGGGTGAGGTGACATGCTGGGTAAGGTTGAGGCAGTTTAAAATGTCCAAAAAGTCCGATGTGAATTTTGCTGTCGGAGAGTCGATATGAATGTTGAAGTCACCAATGAGGAGAACGGACGGAGAAATGGAAGACAGCTGAGTTACGAAGTCTGTGAAATCAGAAAGAAATGATGGACAAAGTTTGGGAGGGCGGTAGATGACTGCAGCAGTGAGTGATTGGGAACCAGGAAGTCTGAAAGCCAAGTGTTCAAATGAGGATACAGCCGGGATGGGGATGGGGCGGATGGAGATATCGCTGCGGTGAATAACTGCGATGCCACCACCTCGCCGGTCCAGACGAGGGTTGTCAATGAAGGAGTATCCAGGTGGGGTGGTCTGATTTAATGCAAAGTAATCCATAGGTTTATGCCAGGTTTCGGTAAGACAGAGAAAATCCAGTTTATTGTCAGTAATGAATTCACAGAGGAGCAGGCTTTTATTGTTGAGTGATCTTGTATTGAATAGCGCTGTCTTAAGAGGTTTTTGTTTTGAAATCCAAATGGCGGAAGTTGAGACGGGCAGGAGGTTAGATGAAGTCGCGTGAAGAGTGCGCGGATGACGTATGCGGATGTTGTTGTTGCGCCAGTTTCCAGGCTGGAGTGAACTTCGGCCGGACCAGAAAGATGGAATACTGTTTTCGGCACTGAAGTAGTAGTGAAGATTACGACTGGAGCCTCGGTGGATATAAGGGCGACGACGAAGAAGACAGTGTTGTTGCAGAGTAGAGATGATGTCCAGTGAAGGAGGTGCACGGTGGTTAAATCTGAGAAGCTGCAAGGACGTGTATCGAAGTGCCATGGTCAGAGCCGTAGATGACAGAAAGGCCAGCAGGAAAGTCATAAACAGTAGTAGCCGCATAGCTGACAGGCTGCTCCGGAGTGCAGGCCGGCCAGTAACCGGGCTGTAATCCACTGCTCGAGCAGAAAATAGCGGGGATGGGCCGAAGGCAACCCCGGGGGCTAGCTTGTTGATGGTCACAGCAGAATCACAACGTGACGGGCAGCAGATGCGGCGACCAGGCAAAGACACAATCCAGATCTTGAGGTAGGAACAGATACCACCGGTACTAAACAAAGTCAGTAGGTAAAACCGTTTTTGTTACAAACAAACTTTTTCGTCCGGAGTGAGAAGCGGCAGCCAAAACGCGCCAGCGTCCTCTCAGCGTCCGGACGTGATTAATAATTATAATGTCTTTTTATGCAATCATCATTGGCAAATGGATGGTATGGATGACTCTAAACGTTTATAAAGAATGTCTCTTTGTATTTGGGACTTTAGTCTTTGCCACTTTACAGATCTTCTTTATGTACCAAGTGCGTTTAACACTCCAAAGAGAAAGGAAAAATCGCATCATATGTCCCCTTTAAACTTGACCATTTTTTGATCATTGAATTTGATATCTATGGTGCCCGTGAGAGAACATGGATGGTCCACTTCGTTTTGTTGTGGCAATGACATAATAACTCATGGGTACGTGATAATATGTCATGGCCACAAAATATTAATTCAAGGGAACGTCATATTAACTCGTGGGAATGTCATACTATGTCGTGGCCATGAGGTCATTTTGTCTAAGTAACGACATCCTTATTTTGTGACCTCGAGATGCTATGTTGAGGGAATGGCATTCATTTCTTTTGAAATAGAAAACATTTCATTATTAAATTATTATAATAACCATATGCCATGGCTACGGGACTTTATTATGTGTGATAGTCAGCATTCAAATGAAGTTTATCATGAATAAATAATAAATTGAATGAATAATTGTTATAATAATGAATTAATCAATAGATTCATGTGTAAATGAAAACACAACACGCTCATTTATCATCACATCACGCTAAAACTTTATTGGCATAATTTATTCATGAATGACCCTGTTGTGTTTTCATTTACAAATGAAACTAGGGGCTAACCAAGTTTCTGATGGCATTGGCATTTAATAAAGTCTGGTAGCCAAGGCATATAGTTAATATAACAATTTAATAACAACATATTTTCTATAATAAATTACATAATATTTTCTTAATTCAAAATAAAATATTATAATAAATACATATCTGATAATCCCAGGTTGCTATAGTCACGCAGGTTTGTTTACACATTAAACTCGTGGCCATGAGAACAACATGTCGTTCCCTCAACATACGAAGTCGTGGCCACAAAAAATGGATGTCTTTCCCTTATCATAGCATCTCGAGGCCACGACATAAGTATGTTGTTACCTCGTCAAAATGATCTTGTGGCCACGACATAATATGACATTCCCACGAGTTAATATGAAATTCCCACAAATTAATATCTCTTGGCCAAATAAATCAGTAGCTATGGCCATGGAAAATGTGTTGCAAAATAATTGCCTTTGCTCTGTTTTATTTATATTTTGCAATTGCTTATTTTGGTTTGCAAAGCTTCTTTTTTCTCACAATACTTTTTTTTTTTTCTTTTGCAATTCTTTATTTTTGTTTGTAAGAAGCACGTTCATTTTTTTCTCAGTACTTTATTTTATTTTGCAATTCTTCAATTCTTTTCCAGATATATGTGGCCGTATAATAACTCTATACATATACTTCCAACTTTTGCTTTCCTTCAATATCTTATTTTTTATTGTTATTATTGACATTGGTATCACTTTATAATAACATTTATTAATTAAACACTAACAAACATTATGTAATGTAATGTTTAACTAATCATTACTTAATATATATTAATTTGGGGTGGAATGATATGTATTTGTATTGAACTGTCACGATATGGGCATCCCGGTTCAGTTCATGAGACCTTACATCGAATACAGGCAATTCACCCCAATCCAAAAGGGGGCACCCACACCAATGCAACACTGTTTGATAACCAGTCGCCAGCAGAAGAACAACAAGTGAATGTTCATTTGTGATGTAATGCATCTAAATGCTAAACTGTTATTTATTATGTCAATTATAGGCTTTGTGTTTCAGTCACATTTCAACAATAACATAGGGGTGGGCGCGCTAATGTTTGGTTCACTGTATTTAAAGTAGATAATGTACAAACTATGCGGTCAAGTTAGTAATGCTGGAACCAAAGCTGTTTATGTCACTCCCGGATAATCAAAAATGGGCAAAAAGGGTTGCTGAAGCCACGCCCACCTAGCACGACAGCGGTGACAGCAGCGGTAATCCACCTGTCACTCAAGTGGCCACGCCCTTAATTATGCAGAACTTTAAGGCTTAATATAATTTAAACGGATGAGTACTAAAACAATTTACCCACTCACAGTAGCCATGAAAAGGGCAAAATTAGCCAAATAGGCCAAACTAATTTTTTGAACCAGGCTGTGAATGTTTTTTTTTTTTTTTTTTTGTCTGCTGTAAAGTTGGGCATTTTCCCAGCCAGGGTTAGGCGGCCAGTCGATGAATTGCAGTTTAAGTCACTCACTTGTTGGCTTCACGAGAGAGAGCGGGAGATTGCCACTTGGTGTGCACTCGCACTGGCGTGATCACTTCAATGGGTTCCTTATACCAGCAAAATCAACTTTATACACTTATTGTCTTATTAATAATGCATCACTGTATAAAGGTCAGATTCTATTTGTTTCCACTCAAAATGAAAACAAAACACTGTGCTTTTTTAAAATAAAGATAACAAATAGGAAGTTGCTTTCTGCCATTTGAGTTTCCTTTCTGTGAACAAATGAAGCCTGAAACAAAAATAAACTGAAACTCAGCGTATATACTACGTTGTGTCACACTTTTTGTTCACTTGTTTATCTGTAAACTAAATCAATTATATTTTGAGAATTCATTTTTTCTATGTATACATGTACTTCATATTTTATATATAACAGTGTAATAACAGTTAGTATTTTCACATCCAGGTGGAATTATTATTAGTTTTTTTCAATTTGTACTACTGTCTGTTCAAAATAAATGAAAAGAAACTGAGCATACTAGATGTGTTATGTCTTTCTGTTGTACTGAAATCGCATCGAACAGTGACCCACGAACCGAAGTACATACTGAACCGTGACATTTCTGTACCATTCCACCCCCAATAATCATATATCCAGAATTATGAGATAATGAGCTTGTTAATATTAACTAATGAACTTGCCAAATGATTAACAGATTATTACTTAATGAAAATTAAAATTATTAAAAGCTTAATTATTTAAATCATTAACAAACATTATATAATGCTTAACAGATAATTAGTTGATGTTTACAAATGCCATTTAACTTTCAATGCAATTTAAAAATCTAAAATTATACAATATTTACATTACATTTGAATACCTACAAATGTCATTAAACTTCAGTTCACATATTAGCTAATGCTGCTAATAATCAAATTTTGTGAAAATATAGCATAATTAGTAATTATAAGCACTACACAAACTATTCATCTTAATATACTCATGTAGCTTCACAGTCTGAAAAGGTCATATATTTGGTCTTTGTTTGTTGTGTAGACTTATACTATTTGCACATCTTAAATCATTTATTTATAGTTTGTTAATGTCTTTGCAGTACCCAATCTAAAGTGGAAACTATTCATCAAATGTAAATATTTACTAATCATTATTAGTACCTTTATGAACAGTCATTTTGATGGCAAAATAAATAAGTAAATAAAAGTGTCCAAAATGATTGGAATTCACCATATTTTCACATCTTTACAAATTATTTATTAATCTTATATTCATGTTTTTGCAGTACTGCCCTTACCCAACCTTAAAACCATACCACCAAACCTGTCCCTAATCTTACTCATATCACTCCTCCATAACAGCAAAAGTGTTGTACTGTACGTTACATTTTTGTATAACATCTGTTAAAATAATTTGTAGATTTTCAAGATGTGCATGATCATATGAATTAGAAGTTTAATGGCATTTGTAAGCTTTTTAATTCACATGAAATGTAAAGTATTAGGTAATGTTTAATACAGTTATTAGTAAACATTTACAAACACATAATTTCATGTTTCTAGATATGTTCATAAATATGAACTAATGATCCGGTGAACACTGCATAATATTTGTTAATGATTTATTATTATAATTACAAAGTGTTACCTTCACATTATCTTGAAGTATTATAATATAATATAATATTTTCTCTCCACCCTCATGTTAACTTTACCTCAGAGAGCATAAAAATACATTACAAGCATTTCAAAGTCAAGCCAATAGCTTTAGTGCATGAATAAGGACAAAATCGGCTTGCTGGATATTTGCCTTTTCTCGAATCATGCCATAAAATCAAATATATAAATAATAGCCTACCTGCAACAAGTCTGAATTCACTTTTGATGTTTGCAACTACCAAAGTCTGCTGCACAGAGCTCTGTATGTCTGCATGTGTCCTTTTTTTTCCATATGTGAAATAGGAAACCACACATTCTTTCACCACACTTTTTTTTTTTTTTTCAGTTCTTGGAATATCTGGCAGAAGACATGTTACAGTTTAAGTTAAAAATGCATGTATGCTCCTAAGTGGTGCTTTCTTACTTTTTCTTTTCTTCTCAAATCAGCATTGACAGAAGATGAGGCTAGATGTTTGGTTGATTCTATGTCATATTATTTTGTTCAAATAATCATTTTAGCAGTTATTTAGATCAACACTTTGTCACACATAACATACACATATCACTGAGGACTGATAACACCTATATTGAACTTTAGTGTGACTGTAGTGAATTGTAATGACTTTGATTGAATACAAGATAAGACAATTGACTAAAGAAGGTACAGAGGTACAGTGCCATCTCAAACTGTCAATGTTTGTCCATGGAGAGCTACTGTACAGTCCTGCAAAATTTTGCTCTAACCTTGAATAAATCTCAACACCTGAAGCTTTCTAGAAACCTTGATTAGCTTCTTCAGGTGTTTGACAGGGGTTGGAGTTAAAATCTGCAATACTGTGGCTCCCCAGGAAACCCCCGTTGTAGGCATTGTGGGTGTACCATAACACCATAGGCCACGGTGAGTCAGATATAGGGAGATGCACAAAATTTGCAGAGCTGGGGGTACTCCATGGACAGGTTTGAAAACCAATGTTCTAGGTCATCAGCCTCAGATACTGTATTTCGACTCTGAATCAGGACTAAGAATTGCCTGTTCTTCATGCAGCACCTCTACAACCATTTTAGCCATTAATCTTGAATGACTAGGATTAATAATAATAATAATTATATAATTAAATTAAATGATTAATATTAATAATAAATACAAACCGTGTAACCGTGTTAATTTGTGAAATGTGTGTCAGATGAATAGTATTCTGAGGTAATTATGTTCCTACTGGCAAAAAAATGAAAATATTAATGGTTACTATATAGGCCATTTTTGACACGTGTGTAAATGTGTGTGTATGTATATATATATCGTGGCCTAATGGTTAGAGGGTTGTACTCCCAATCGAAGGGTTGTGGGTTCTAGTCTCGGGCCGGACGGAATTGTGGGTGGGGGGAGTTCGTGAACAGCTCTCTCTCCACCTTCAATACCTCGACTGAGGTGCCCTTGAGCAAGGCATCAAACCCCCAACTGCTCCCCGGGTGCCGCAGCATAAATGGCTGCCCACTGCTCCGGGTGTGTGCTCACAGTGTGTGTGTGTGTGTGTGTTCACTGCTCTGTGTGTGTGCACTTCGGATGGGTTAAATGCAGAGCACAAATTCTGAGTATGGGTCACCATACTTGGCTGAATGTCACTTCACTTTCACTATATATATATATATATATATATATCCAGCCATGGCTTCCTGTTTTCACAGAAATATAAATAGGAGGGAAAACAAAGCCCTTATTCCCTTAAACAAAAAAAACAAAGAATATATTTCTGATGTGCAACAAAAGATTAAACTTCACAAATTAGTAAAGCAGCTTTATGAAAAAAAAACAAAAAAAAAAAAAACTTTACAGCATCAGGACATGTGTCTATATTGTCCCACTGCATCGTGAGAAAGCGAGTTTGAGTGGCTAAAGACTCTCAAAGGACCACAGCTGGAGAACTGAACTTTACACAACTTTACACAGAACTGCAGAATTTTTTTTTTCTTTTTTTTTTATTTTTTCTGTCCAAGAGCAAGAATTTCTGAAACCATGTCCTGTGGTCTAATAAAACTAAGATATGGTGTCCAGCATTTTTGGCGACACCCTGGTGAGGAATACCAAGAAAATTGTGTCCTCTACAGTCAAACATGGTAGTGATAGCATCATGAGGCCTGCATGAGTGTGGTTGGTGCTGGGGAGCTGCACTTCAATGAGGGAAACATGGATTCCAAGCATGTACAGTACTGTGACATTCTGAAGCAGAACATGATGCCTTCCCTTCAGAAACTGTCTTGCTGAGGAAGCTGAAGGTGATTGTGTGTGGGGTGTACTTTTGTGAGTGTGGTGAGTGGGGTGGGGCCACACACACACACACACACTTTCTCAAAAAAAAAAAACTCATTCTGTATTATTTATAAGTGTTTTGAAAAATGGGGACATGGGTTGTCCTCATAAGTCACCCTCTCCTTGTAATACCTGTGTCATACCCATGTCATTATACAGAGTTGTGTCCTGATATGTCACAAAAACAAGAGCACACACACACACACACACACACACACACGCACACACACACACACACACACACACATTGATCAATGTGTTTAAATGGCCATAAATCAAGACATGTTAAAGCAAAACATCTAAAAAAAAAAGAAATAAAAAGAAATAAGATTTGATATTTGCATTTGGCTCAATTTTTCACATGCATTAAAATGATTTATCAAAGCTTCCAATGGAATCATCATACAAACAATAAAGTGTTTGTCATATGTATGTATATATGCAAATATAAATTACAGCTGAGAAAAAAAATGCAATTAAAACAATAATAAACAATACTATCAATTACCAATATTACAGTGACACAAATACAATGTTAACTTTACAAAATAGATTAGGATAAAAATATCTGTCTTTGCAGGAAACACATTGTAATATATTCTTAAAATGCATTATAGCCTTTTTCCTTTTAAAAAATGAAGTGAAGTCCCGTTTCATTACCTCTGTTTTAGGAGTCACTGTGTAATGTGATGTAGTCATGGTCAACTGAGGTGTGGATTATTCCAGAAATGTGGTCTGAACAGGCAGGGTCAAAACACCAGCAAAATCTGTACATCCAAGATAATCCAAAAGAGGAATCCACAGAACAGGCAAAGGTCGGGGCAGGCAGGAAACAATCCCAACATACATAAACAGTCCAAGATCAAATCTCAAAAGCAAGGCAAGTATAGTCTAACAATCAAAATCAATCTGTTTGAGTGTGTAAGCATATTTTATAGTGTGTTAATGATGAGGTAATGAGACAAGGTGCTTGATGTGTGCAGATAAGTCCAAGCAAAGGATTATGGGAAATGAAGTCCTGAGTGAATGGTAAAAATCAGGCATGACATGCCCTCTGGAGGAGCTCATGGGCATTCCAGCTGGTGATCGTGAAACACTGCCAACATATAATTAGAATAATCAGAATAATTACAATCAAGAATGAAATGAATAAACCTGCTTTATGAAGTGCAGTGCTTGTGACTGAAATATAAATTGCTTTCACTTCATGTACACTTAAAATTTATTCATGATTGCATTTTTTTTTCATGTGTGGCATCTTAGTTTATGATTCTATCATCAAGCATACATTCTTATCTCTTTGAAGTCTTCATGGTTTTCCAGTCAGTTAATATAATAATAATAAAAAACTTATTAATAGTCTGAAACTGGAACTGATGTGGATGTGGGATGTTGTTGATGGTGTTGCTGGCTGAAATTGTGTTTGTTGTTAATAAAAGAAAGATAAACTCTGTATAATAAAATTTTGTACAGATATTGTGAATTCCGTTTGATCTTTTTCTTTTCCGTTCACTTTACCCACCCAGTGTTTTGTTGTTGTTGTTTTTTTGTGAAGTTTTCAACAGACTTTTTTTAACAGATTTGTTTTTGCCCATTGTTGTAAATACTGTAAATGTAACTACATTTCTGCATGGAAGCTGTAGGCAGGGTCACTAGTGAGGTTGGTGATGATTATAAGGGCCCACAGCTGAGGAGGGAGTCCCCAGTGACAGAGGCCAGCCTAAAAAGATGCTCAGGACAGTTGACATGCCACTGCTGCACATCGTCATGAAAGCTTATCATTTGCACTTATTTTTAAGCCTTGCCAATTCAAACGTTTAAGAGTTTAAAGCATTCAAACACAAGATGCAAAAAAAAAAAGTGAGTACCCACATAGCAAATGTCTTCTGGCCCAAACATTCACTTTTCCCTCGGCTCAAGTACCTCAAAGAATGACGGCCCTGAAGTGGCCCAGAACTGGATTAAAGACAAGGGCTAGAAATGGGCCATAACCGGCCCAAATCTCAGCCAGTTAATCACCCTTAACTGGCCCTGAACTGGTTTATTATTGGTGCCAATTCTCAGACTTAAGTAAACCAGAATCCCCAAATCTGAGCAACACCTGAGCCTTATATAGCCCAGACCCAACACAGACAGCAAGCAGTTTCTGCCCAGATCCAGCCCACATTTGGCTCCCATGGAATTTGCGCGGGCCAAATCTGAGCCAACACTACAATGCAAAAATAATATATGATAATATTTAATTCTGTTTTGACTTGCCATTTCAAAGACTACATTTTAACAATACTACACTTCATTAAAATGTATGTGATCATTTAAACATTATAATGCACTATTGTATTTATCTTGTTTTTCATGGGTCAAATAATATGCTGCCATATCATTGCCTGATTTGGGCCACATGTCACCTGTCTGATCTGGGCCACACTCCTCCCACCAACAATTGGCCCGGATATTGTTTACTGGATCCACGCCGTGCTGTCATTGCCACAGATGGCCCAGCTCTGGCTGACAGGGTACATGCCATTGCGGACAGGAGGCCAGCAGTGCCAGCTTGAGGCCACATTTGGGCCAAGTCCGTTTTCTATGTGGGTACTCGCATGCCCGGGTTTGGTGCGCACGTGAAGAGCCATGTCTCATGGACAGAAATACAGAACCAAGCTCTACTACACATCCTCCTGCACCTGAACAAACAAATACAAATCACAGTTTAAACATGCAAAGAGAAAGGTTGTGAAATAGCCTGATTCAGCATCTGTGCACAGTTGTTCTGTGCGCACAGGACGTACACAAGAGAGATCTGTCTCAAAGTGCTTGAACACCAAATTTGCCTCTTCTTGCTCTTAGACAGAAAAATATATACAAAATTATGTCAAAATATCCATTTGGAGAGTATCCTCAAAAACAACAACAACAAAAAAAAAAAAAAACTGTTGCTTATGTCGAAAGTGCTCTGCTGTTAACTAGCTCCTGTCTGTGTCCTAAAATTAATCCACATTCAATCAAAAAATTATTCAGACTCAAGATATAATTTTGTATATATATTTTTTTTTCACCTACTAGAATAAAAGCAGCCTCCGGGTTAGCAGTCTGTTGTCTACTAATGGCTGCACGCAGTTTGATCATAGCAAGCTCGGCATTAGCATCCAGTAGAATATAGACTGCAGTTATAATGAGGGAAGTGAACTCCCGCGGCAAATAAAAAGGTCTACACTTAACCATGGGAAAACCTAGGTAAGCTGATCAGTGTCTTCCAACAATGACAGTGTTCATTCACCAAGCTTTGTTAACATAAATGCACAATCCACCAACTCTGGTCTTGCGGAAGTCATCTGATGTCCTATCTGCCTGGAGTGTGTAATGTCCGGCTAGCTCAATAGCATTATTGGGTCCATCACTGTGTAGCCATGTTTCTGTGAAAACTATGACATTGCAATCCAAATGTCTTGCTGTGGGTGATGTGAAGTCGTAACTCGTCCATTTTGTTCACCAGTGACCACACATAAGCGAGGAAAATGCTGGGTAAAGAAAGGCAGAGCTGTTAGCTTTAGCTTAGCTCTTAAACCTCTGCATTTCCCCCACTTTTGTTTATAATATTGATGCCTTGTGCAACCCTTCTACCCAGCTGGGTAGAGTGCGTAGCCTTTGGTGTCCTGGAGATCTCAGGGATGAGTCAAGGATTGGTGATAAAACTGTTGGCAAAATCCACACCAATATCCAAAAGCTCCTGTTGTGTGTAAGATGTTAAGGCAAAGCTGTTCAGTATGAACAGACCCGAGTCGAGCAGGAAAAATTGCCAAAACTGGAGAGACGCTGAGCCTTGCGCTGTGTACGCACCGCCATCTTGGTCTATTTTAATGGTCTATATGCAAAAAAAGTTATGCAACACCAACACATTGCAATAACAACTAAAAACATTGAAAATGGCAAGAAAACCCACTTTATTTCATAGTTCCTGGTCCAAAATCACATTAGGTGTAGCTATATGTATTAAACCAATAAATGTCCTTCATTTCCCCCTATACAACAGCAACCTGTACGATTGCACAGTGCAATATCAAGCTAGTTTATCTTATAATTATAAAACACTTCAACCCAAGGTGAAGAAGGACCAATATATTGTGTACATAGTTTTTTATAAAAGTTCTACATTTAATATATTTCCAGAAAATACAAGCAAACTGGACGTACAAATCAACTATAAAATTATAAAACTTCTTCTTGTGTACATTTGCACAGAGAATGTGTTTTTTTCTTCAAACAGGACATTACAAGAGTCCCGCGCATGTTATTTCACAACCAGTGAATGAAAGTGAGTCTATGTGACAAAATCCATTCTCAGTCCTTTTAAGTGCTTAAGGACATTTGCGATATGAAAATTAAATAACATGTTTTCAAGTTGTACAGTTGCAAAAACCATTGTGGATTGGTTTTACTTTCGGTTTTGGCTGCATAATTGAAACACCTGGAAACACTGGTCAACTTAAACATATGCAATAAACATTAATGAGAGATATCAAAAATAAAATCTGTGATGAGCATATGATCAATTAATTAAATAAGTGTCTCTTTTTTTCTAATACTGCTAAATGTAAGAGGCAACTTGGGAATATCTAGGCATTGGCGATCATTTTACCAACAGGAAAACATATACATAGTGTGTAGGTAAATAAACAACTATATAAAATTATCTTTAAATGTATATAAAGCCTTTTAAGATTGAGCAGCTTTGTCTGTTTCATTTTTTCATATTAGTGTAGTGCATTAACAAAGTCGCAAAGCAAAGAAAAACACTGTGTTTGTAATTTATAAAAAAAATTTTTTGGTTGCAACAAAAATAAACTAAAACCAAAACCGGCACATATATGTGGGATGCAAAAAGAGACGATTTAACCTAACTGGACATAAAAATGTTTTTTTTATTTTATAATTTTATTCAGATCTTTAAAAAAAAAAAAAAAAAAAAAAAAAGCAGGTCGTGGATAAGTTATGTTATGCTGCCGTTTCTCGAATTGTAGTTTCCAGTCTCTTTGGGAGTAAATTGCGTCTCATGTCGAGGTTGATGACTGGTTTTCGACAGTGCTGTCTGTCATGGTAAGTCATCTTTGAATAGATGGGGTTTGAATAGTTCATGGCCTGGAAAAAATACAAAGATGTTTTAGTTTGGTTTATTTTCTTAATAATCATAAAACACACCATATTAAAGAGTTCTGGAATCCACCTGTCCTGGAATGAGTTCCTTTGGAACGTTCTGGATGGGTAAAGTGTGTGCAGTCATTGGGCGCACAGGGGGTAAATTGCGCGAGTCGCTTGACTTCACACACCAGCCCTGAAAAACAAATCAAAAACATAAGAAGCATTGTATATTTAAACAAACTTGCAGATTAAAACTATAAAATAGACAAAATAATTTAGGTAATTCTGGTTCGAACACAAATTAAATGTAAAGCCAGTTTATGACTCAATTGATTTGAGGGAAAGAAATTGGTCCCACCTTGTGGGACATTGGATATATAAAAGAGAGAGAATCAAAGAGGTTTATAAAAATGTTAATTAAAATAAAATTTATTGTTTTACTAAACCAATCAAAATGCATAGAGACTTTAGGCACTAAAAAAACTCAAACCATATGGAGCACTTTAGGACATTTTTGGATACTGAATCTGTATATCTGAATCTGAATCTTACGGCAATTCATACATATTTTAAGTGGTGGCTATTTCATATGAATTTTTACGTCCTCATTCGTACAATTTCATATGATTTGTGCTAAATTGTACATATTTTACGAGTTGCACAATTTGTATCAATTTGTACAAATGACCTACAGCTAACCACGCCCCTAAACTTACACATCACTGGGGTCTAGACAAATCGTACAAATTCGTAGGAATAAAAGACGTACAAATTGGTCATGAGATAGCATTGGAATCCAATGATCTGTTATTATTCTATGTTATTTAGATTTTTTTGAATATGGAAAAATCTGAGCTATTTTTGTTAACTTAAAAAAACACAATTTGATTACTTGCATATTAACACAAAATAAGATATAGAAAAGCAAACTTTTACTTCAGCTACTTTAATTTAAAATGTCTGATTTAAAGGTTAATTTAAAAGTTGATGTAGGCTACTAAAATAAAAAAATAAAATAAAACTATAAAATACCAGCAGAATAAATGTACAAAAAAAAAAAAACAATTTGAACTTATGACAGAAATTACCATTTTGAATTTAACACGAATCAATGTGGGAATCGTTTTACAAATAATTGACTCCAAAGTTAATGACAAATCACAATCACAGATTTTGACACATGGTCATTCACGATTAGATTGGCTAAAAAAAGTTAAGACCAACAAATCACATAAAATGTCATTTACGCAATAACCACTTACAGTATGTCAGTTAAATCCATAAAATGATTTTAAGAACTTAAAGTTTCTACTCGTTTAGTACCTTATGAGGATCAAGGGTGAAGCTGGGGTGAAGAAAGCTTCCCACATCTACGTGATTGTCGTGGTCCACTTCGTACATGTTATAGGATGGATTCCCGATCTCCACGTTCAAGCCACCATTTGCCATGGGCTGCCGTTGAACCTGCTTACCTCTGTGAAGGGATAAATGTCTATTATCTGTGTATAGTTTTCACAGGAACATTTAGCACACCAGTTAAATGCTGAAGCACAGCTGGCTTACGAGATGTTATACAGCAACATCAATAAATAAGATGTTTAATGTTCTGATTAGACATCTAATCCAGCTAATTACAGACTTGTTTGTGTGTTTACCTTCGACATCTTTTGCAAATAAGGAGTCCCACTGCAACAGCGGCAATAATGCATACAAGAAGAACTAGAGGCACTATTATGGCAATACTTCCTGAAAAAAAGAACAGAAAAAATAAATGTTACATGCACTTTACAATGATTCAGTTACACTTTATTTACATAAAATGGAAGTGATATGAATCCAAATTCACATACTTTGAGTTTGTATACATTATATATTTAGCGATATATTAAGAGTCGGGGGTGAAAACTTTTTAACAGAATGAAGATGTGTACATTAGTACTGCCCTTCAGCAGCTACAGGAGATAATTACATTTTTCCAGAAGACAAAATAAGTGCAATTTACCATGATTTTCAAATTTGGGTTACCTGATGCCAACAGCTAACCTCTCTTAGCTAACACGGCTAAAATGTCATCTCTTCTTTTAAAAAATTAGACGCTTGAACGGTCTAAAACTGTTTGACTGACAATTAGGGGAAAGTTTTTCACTACAAAATAAGACATAAAGAAAGAAAGAACAGTGTTTTCTCTCCTGACTGACTTGCGTTAAATTAAAGAATCACGCCACTTAAACATACTTTGATTTGGCCAAATTCTAATTTGCTTAAGACAATCACAGAATACATTGCAATGATCATCCAAAATGGTGGACTATATGGGAAGTGCAGAGTATAAAATAATTCAATAATGAGAACGATCTAATTGCAAACAACTTTTCACCCTATGTTTATGACATTACATATATATATATATATATGTGTGTGTGTGCCACTAGCTAACAAACAAACAAAAAAACAATAGATTCTAAATGTGATTGTGATTAAGTTTCAAGTATGTGTGTTTGTGACACTCACTCCCACTGAAGTTTTCGGAGCGGTTGGTCTTGGTTGTGGGTCTTTCGCACTGTGTTCCTGACCAGTTTGCAGAGCACCTGTTAACAGAGAAGAAACAAATATCACAGCTGGTGAAATTTACAATGCATCGACTTCTTCAAATCATCATTTGACTAGGTTTATACAAAATATAATTTACCCCTTATACCTCAATAATTAGGTATAATTTGAAAAATTATGGTATAATTTGTTATAATGATTTTGGTTTTGACAAGCAAGTTTTAATGATACACACAGTTTCACAGGAGGAGGTGTAAAATCCAGCCCAAGGGATGCATTGTTTTTACTTGAGACACATGCAAAGTGCGTGTTTGTGTGACAAGGGACTTCCTGGATCCAAACGGCATGCTTCCACAGCAGAACTCGAAATGATGTGAGAGATTATGCGCTTATGAGAGATGGTGGTGTGAATGAAACTGTTCGAAAGCGATATTTAATCAAACTTCCTGTGGACAGGGATTCTCTTTCCTGCAGGAGGATGCACATGGATGCACTGCTGTCTGAAGGAGGTGACAGAACATCTAGAAGAAACAGATTGTGTTTGGAACATCCCTCTTGATAAAAATCTTCTGCTGAATAAAACTAAATGCTTGGAAAATCCATGGATAGGGTACCACATAGAATTATCAAGATCATTTTTCAAATTTATTTAGACATCCTACAATTAAAAAGATATTTAAGAAAATTTCATGCTGGGTCAATTGTGTGTTTATAGACTAATATGTGAGGAAAAAATAATGGATACCAGTAAAGCAATCAAAGACAGGTCATCCTCATGACAAACAAACAAATGAAACAAACACTGAGAAACGCACACCTACAGAATGGAGCGGAGAAACGGTGGCATGTGTCCAGAAAAGCGTAGTGCCGTGCGAAATGTGAAACGTGCTCTTTGGAAGCTGTGCGAGTTGGTTTGCGATGTTTGTTCCATGAACAGGCCAGACGCATGCTGACCGCGGGGGATGGGATTGTGGGTGAGCTGGAATGTTTTGGAAACTGAATGAACCAGGAAGACCTACTTGCAGCGAGGTTTGTTATAGGTGGTGAGGGAACAAACGCCCTGGTTCTGACAGTAGTGATCGCACGGGTTAGCTCTCTCGTCACACCTCGGGCTTTTAAACTCGGACGGGCAACTGAGGAGAACGCAATGAGACCAGAGGAGAGACGTGAGGACAGCACAACAGAAAAAAGACCCGGAATACACTCAAACTATATTTTCAATATATTCCAAACAGCTGTAGGCTGTAATGCCATATATATATAATTCTCATTACCATAATGAATAAATAAATTTAATTACAACGATGAAAACCAATTCTTAGTATTGTAATGCAAAAACAAGTAATAAAAAAAATAAAATACATAAATAATGTGTATTACACTGCAAAACTAAATCTGATTAACATGACAAATTCTAAAAAAAAAAAAAACATTTATCACTTTAAAAGTAAAATAAATGAAAGTAAAATATAATTCTTATTACATTTACCAATCAACAAACCAATCAATCTCATGAATGTGAGGCAAAATGAATGAAAAATACATTATTACTCATTATATTAATGTAGAAATTAAAATATCATTCTCTTACTTATAATGTACAATAAACAAACAAATAAAAAATCACATAAATCAGTAAATAGAAAACCTAAAACATATATCCCATTATTGTAATACATTTAATGTAAATTAAAGGATTTTGTTTCTGTTTAAACAGTATAAACTCCATCTAACTGTTCAATTGTTAGATGCTTTGATTCATTGCGGTAATGAGAATTTGGGGAGAAAGTCACATTGCAAAAAATCCACAATATCAATTATCATCTGTCATACTGCTTTATAAAACAAACCAGCTACTATGGGCCTGCTTACAACATAAAGCAAAATAATCAAAGCTTAAAGCACATACGTCTTCTAGGAATATGATCAAAACGAAAGTCTACTTTTCGACTCCTGCAATCCACAAACTTGTTGGACACACACGTGCTTTATTCAAAATTTAACAAAAAACTCTAGCAGTATCTCCAGTCGCCTTCATCTACTAGGATCCACTAAAGCAAGCTCTAATGAAACTGCTGGATAAGATAATGAAATAGAGGATGGACAAACAAAAGTAAAAAAAACAGTCTTTGATGGGGTGGTTTGAAATCAAGCAGGTCTGTATAAGAAGGACACACTCATTTTTCCAGGTAATGTTTGAATGTCTAGCCACCGTCATTACCAACCCTTCACCTTCATCGACCATAGAAAAACACAAGACTGAATCATCTGAATGGAAATTGATTTGGCCCTGAAGGGCACAATGGCTTTATCAGAGCATCAATGGTGACGACAAATGAGAAAAAGTGGAAACGAAGAGACCAGATGTTGTGGTTAAAGCCAACAAAGGACTGTATCCATATAGGGAGATTTTCTTCAAGAACGCGTAACTTTGAGAGACTTCTGACTTTGCTTAGTCTGACATTAAGAGGGTGATTCATACTTTTATGAATACTTATTCTTCCGGGAAGGGCTGATTTTTGGCATCCCATTCGTGTTCACTGGTTTGAACCATTCAGGCTGAGTTCCTTGAGGAAAAAACAGTGATTTGTCCTCTTATTTTGTCCTCTGAACGTTTTTTGAGGGAGCACCATCTCCTGTTCCCCCAGATAAAATGCCTTTGGCAAAAAAATAAAATAAAAATGGAGGCAGGTAAAAAAATAAAAAATAAAAAATAAAAAAAACATTGACATTGTGGTCGGTTTCTCTCACTTGCTTAAAAGCGATTATTATATTCGCAATTCCATTTGGTATCTTCTCTAGAAATTTGGTGACAAGAAATAGCGTACTTAGCATTCCACTTACTGTATGTCAAGGTTTATTGCATCAAAATGTTGTAATTTACAGTAGGTCGTTTAGACCATTGTCCAACTTATTACTGAGTTTTTAAATTGAAGCTTCAAAGCTTCACTTCGTTGATTTCACTTTCCTGTTTATGTCCTGAAAAAAAAAAAAAAAAAAAAACTTTTCTATATTTTTTACCTTATTTTATTATTATTATTTAAAGTGTTCTGCAGATGAAAGGAAGTAAGAAAGGTTTGCAATTAGATGTTTTTTCTTGGGGGGGGGGGGGGGGGGGGTGATGTACTGTCACTTTAAGGGATTTCTTTTTTTTTATATGAATGATTTATATTCATTTCAATTATAAAACTAAGGTTGCTTGTACCAAAAATGCTTACATTTATTTATTGTTTTTATTTTTGTAACCAATTTCCAGCGAAAGTTGTATGGCATGTCTGCATTTTTAATTGAAGCTACAAAGCTCCACTTCCTGATCATTGTAATTTCCTGAACAATTAAAACTTAATTTCTCCTTGATATTTATTTTATTTTATTTTTTATCTGCAGAAGAAATTAAGTCATAAAGGCTTGCAATGAAATTTGGATGAAATAAGATTGTAATTTTTGGGTGTACTGTCCCTTTAAGGGTTATTTCAATATGAATGAACTGGAAAGCAACCCCCCTTTTTTCACTTTCATAGTCTTTTTTTCTCTCTAGAAATTTGGTGAAAACATAACATAATCAGCATCCCACTTACAATTTCAAAGTTTCTTGCCTCAAAAAGAGAGACCAGTTTTGTTAATTAATCAGTTGATACAAACCCATTTAAAACACAAAACTACTGTAAGGTTTCAAACATCTTCGAATACTGCAAATAAGTTGTGTGAAAAATGTTTTGATCATTATATGGCACGTCTGTATCCTTAATTATAGCTACAAAGCTTTACTTCCTGTTCATTGTAATTCCCTGGAAAATAGTCATTTAATTGAATTCCACCTTAAAAAAAAAATTTTTTCATGTGTTCTGCTAAAGAAAGGAAGACATAAATGTGTTCGATGAGATTTGGATGGAATGAGAATTACATTTTGGGGGTGCACTTTCCCTTTAAGGCATTTTTTTTTTTTCCCTGGACATTTTCAAATATTGCAAATAAGTTGTACGAACCACTTTTGACAGTTTTATAGGGCATCTGCATCCTTAATTGAATCTAAAAAGCTTTACTTCTTGTTCATTGTAATTTCCTGGAAAATGGAACTTTTCTCCTTAACATTTTCCCCCCATGTGTTCTGCAGGAGGAAGGAAGAAGTCATAAAAGTTTGCAATGAGATTTGGATGAAATGAGAATTAAATTTTATGGATGCACAGTCCCTTCAAGGGATTCTTTAAATGTGAATGATTTATTTCCTTCACTTTTATAGTATATATATATATTTTTTTTTTTCTAGAAATTTAGTTAAACAAGAAATAACATACTTAGCATTCCACTTATAATGTCAAGGTTTCTTGCACCAAAAGATGTTGTAATTTAGATCTTTATGAGTATTTTACAGCCATTCTCTGAGTTTTTAAATGAAATATGCTACTGTACCTTTAAACGTATATGTAATGAGCTCTATTATGAGTGTTTATGAGCCCATCTTGGCGTATTTGTGAGAAAAGTACCAAAGACTTACTTTGGTACTTTCAGATCCTATCAACCAGGAAGTCAGATTTTGGCAATGAATTTGATTCAGCGAACTGATTCAGTTGATTCAGTTCACAAACGTTTAATGACTTACATTTCTCACACATTTCAAAACTATTGTATGGCTTTAGATCTCTTAGAAAATAGTGAAAAAGTTCCATGAACCCTTTTTAAAACAATTCCATTGCACATCTGCATCCTTTTATTGAAGCTCTAAAGCTTCACTTCCTGTTCATTTTCATTTCCAGCTAAATAGGGACTTCATTTCTTCTATAGACTATTTTATTTTGTGTGTTTTGAAGAAGTAAGTAAGTTACACAGGTTTAGAAATGAGATTTGGATGAAATGATATATAAATTGTTGGGTGCACCATCCCTTTAAAGCCTTTTTAGCATGAATCAACATGAATCAACTGGAAAATAGAAGCACTTTTTTATTTTCTTCACTCTTTCTCTCTAGAAATGTCCTTTTTAATAGCAGGAATAAAATTAGAAAGCAGAATCACTTTTGTTTCTTCAGTTTTCTTCTCAGTTGTTTTTTCCAGCGTCTCTCATTGGTTTCTCTGCCTCTCTCTAACATACAAATATAGAGGTCGATATAAGTGGCAGATTATGGACCCCTGCTAAGATAATTCACTCTTCTGCTATAATACTCCCTCTCTCCTGTTAACCTTTACAAAACATCCATCCACCCAAGTCAGATGAGAAAAAAAAAAATTCCTATTAAAGTGGTTGCCGGAGGCAGCAATTTAAAAGGAATGAATCTAAATACCGGCAGGCAATTTGTCGCCGTAGAAAGCTATTAAGGAATTACTCACTGACAGAACGGCAGGCCCGTCTCGGAGTCGAGGTGGCAGGTCCCACCGTTATAACAGTTTCCGTCACACAACTGACAGCTGGCTGCGATTCTGCCATTCGTACAGCTGCGAACACACATGTGAACAACAACAGCAATAACATTTGATGCAAATCTTGCCGTTTCATACTGAGTCATTAAATCATCAATGAAGATGAATTCTTCAAAAAATGTAGTATGTCTGCACAAAAGGAATATTTAAAAAAACATACCATTAAATGTACTAAACACACATACGCTCAGAAATAATATAGATGCATTAATTATATGATAGTTGTACATGATAAAATATCTACTTTATTTAAAAACAATATATAAAATAAAATATAAGTACAAATGTATTTATTCTTCTAAAAATATTTTATTACAATTATTATAAAAAAATAATAATTTATACATTAATAAAAAAAAAAAAATGATTTTATTATTTGAAGAATTTCAATAATATTTATATATACAGAATTTGAGATGTTACTAATAATATTTGCACACTAAAATATTGTATTTCTATTTAAATAAATCAATAAAAATAAAACATGTAAAGGACATTATAATAATATGCATACAATAGAACATTTGTACAATTGTATGTATTTAGTATGAATAAGTAAATAAATATGTGTAATTTTTACTATTAAATTATACAATAATATAAAGTTTTATATTTATTACACTTATTTTATATTTGATTTTACTAGTGCTGTCGTATGATTAATCACAATTAATCGCATCCCAAAACTTTTTTTGGATTTTGTCTTCAAATATGAGGGTATACTGTGTGTGTGTGTGTGTGTGTGTGTGTGTGTGTGTGTGTGTGTGTGTGTGTGTGTGTGTGTGTGTGTGTGTGTGTGTATATATATATATATATATATATATATATATATATATATATATATATATATATATATATATAATAAATTAGTGCTGAACTGCTAATGTCACTTTACTGGATACACACTTGCAGGCGACGTCTCCAGTCTCTTCATCTATGATACATGGGGCCCCTCGGCAGCGAAGACACCGGTCCATCTCACATTTCGGCCCCTCGTAGCGGGTGGGACACACACACTCCACTTGTCCAGAGCCAGACAGTGTGCAGCCTTTGGAGTTCACGCAATAATGGTGACAAATATCTGCCATCAGACGGAGAGAAAGTCGATTATGACTGATCTTAATGTATCAATGAATGCTAAATTCCTGTCATATTTGACCTCTTCTGCAAAGCAACTAAAAAGTCTTATATCAAGTGTTTTAAGTGTCAAAATAGCGCTGTTCGCAGAGTTTGACTCTAAGCTAACAGTGTGATGCTCATAATTGACAGCCTATGATGCCTGAAGTAGATATCAGAATTGAGCTAATGAATGCAAAAAAAAGTTAAAAAAAAAGTCTTATAATGCAACAGACTGGTACTCACGGTTTAGACAGCGTTCCCCGGTGTACTCTGCCAGACAGTGGCACACAGGTTGGTTCCCCAGGGTCATGTCACATGTGCCTCCGTTCAGACAGTAACTGTCACAAACACGCTTCTCACACAGAGGACCAGTGAAACCCAGAGCGCAGCGACACGTGGGCTTTCCTGTCCAAAATACACCTTATTTTAGTTACTTTAAACATGTCTGGGTCATTTGAAGCAGTACTAAAATAAAATAAAATAAAATATTTTGATATATTTTGGACTCCAAGTACATGATAAACTGAGTACTGAAATGAAATTGAAAAATATATACAGTAGGATCCCAAAATATCACAAGTCCCTTGCAAGCTGCGTTATTACTGTTCAGTAGAAATTAAAAAAAAAAAAAAAAAAATTAACTAAATAAAATAAAGCTGAAAGAAAATACTAGGTGGAAATCTTACAATACAAAAATAAGGAATATAAATAAAGTAAAATAACAAAATATAAACAAGCTGAATAATGAAAAATACATTGATGCTAAAAATATCCAAGTAAAAAAAAAATATAAATATCAAAAGCACATAATTACTAAAGCTTAAAATCAAATTTAAAAGAATAATTTTATCTAAGTAAAATAATTAAAAGTTATAAAAACAACAAAAACAACAATTACTAAAACAAACTAAACTAAAAATAAGACTGAAAATATAAAATAAACATAAAATAAAAATAAATGCAAGTTTAAAAATAGTAATACAAATAAAAAGTGCAAGATGAAAAATAAATTAAAACTCTATATAATCAAAAATCCAATACACAACAGAAGCACATAAAAAAAAAAAATCAACTTAAATTATAAATAAAAAAATAATAAAAACAACAAAAGCAACACAATTACTTACTGAAAAAAAAACCCTTATATAAATAATACAACAATAAAAATTGATTTACAAGAAAAACAGAAATCTTAAAAGCCCTAAACTTTTAAACGGTAATGTATCTGCAATATAATTAACTTCTTTAGTGTAGTTTCAGTCAATAACATTCTTGCGAATATTAGAAACATGACACACAAAAAAGCAACAGTTCCATTAAAAACCCCTAACCCTAACTCATAACAACTGCAAAAACTTAAATTCAAATTCAAATGTAACCTGAAAATATAAAAATAAAAGCTAATTCAAAATAACACTACCTGAGAGGGAATAAAATACACAGGCTCTTACTGACATAACAACTAAACAAAATAAAGTATTAACATCCTTGATATTACAGTACTTAATTACAGGCTAATAGTGCTAATTACATTTATCGAAGCTAGTCTTTGCTTTGTAAGCCAACAGAATGTGATTATTTGAGTTACTGTGACAGAGTCACAGCGTTCTAGCGGGGATTTGCGTGACAGTACATCTGTTGGGCATTGATTTCACACGTTCAACACACACTCAAAGCCGAGGGATCTTCATCCTACTGTTGGTGGTCCATCTGCCAGCTGGTGCGAATGACAGTTTTAACGCAAAGACGCCAACAGAAACAATTCCTGACTGTTTCTCAGACGTTAAAGCGCTCCAAATGATTTCCATCCAGGCTTTGATTCCTGCCAAAATATCCTTCGGAATAAAAAGGCTAAACAGGGAGTGACTTACAAAACACCCTCCTGAAGCTTTCGCACTGATAAATTTTTCGTAGAGGTTACGATAACAAATGGGCAAAGCAACGTCTGGTGTTAGCAAAGCAATAGCAAACAGACAGTGAGTGAACATGACGGTGCACTTTTGGGAAACAGGCTGTCAGCAGTTGGCGTATGTGCGACAGGGGAATTTTTATAACATTCGTTAGCTGGAACAATTACCAACTATTTAATTACCTGTCCAAAAACCTGTCGTCCATGTGAATGCATTCTTTCAGTCAGAAATAGGGATGTTTCACCCAAAAATGAGAATTCTGTCATTGATTACTCATGCCCTCGTGGCTTTCCAAACCTGTAAGACCTTTGCTCATCTTCAGAACATAAATTAAGATATTTTTGATGAAATCTGAGAGCTTTCTGACCCTACATAGACAGCAAGAGTACTACCGCAATCAAGACCCAGAAAGGTAGTTAGGACATCGTTAAAAACTAGTTCATGTGACATCAGTGGTCCAACCGTAATTTTATGAAACAACAAGAAGACTTTATTCAACAACTTCTTCTCTTCATTGTCAGTCTTCAATGCACTTTCGACAAGAGTGCGAGTAATCAATGACAGAATTTTCATTTTTAGGTGGGCTATCCTTTTTCAGGAATGGAAATCCTTTCATTATATACCCACAGTCATCATGTTCCAGAACAATTTCTTTTATACATGGAACAAAAATTGAGAAATTTAGCTGCATGTTCATGCTTCACTTTTCCATATGAAAATGATATATTTTTATTTCTTTTTATTTATTTATAATAATTTAAAAATACTAGTATTTTCGATATATTAAGAACATTCTTTAGCAGAAACAGGACAGAAAATTATTTTGGATAATGATGTACATTTATTTACTTATTTTTCCATGTAACAATTATACATTTTTATTTATACATTGCTATATATGTTAATATTGTTTTTATTTGTAATAATTTAGAATAATAATCATTTAGAATAACTATTATAATCTAGAAGAACCAGGACAGAAATATATATTGGATAATGAGATAATTGTGTATTAAATATTTTATATTTGTTATGTATTTATAATTTAAATTAAAATATTAATACTAATGTTATTTAATAAAATGACCATATTTATTTACAGTAAGAACTAATAAAATGTTATTATAATAATACTTTTTTATATATTTAATATAAAACATTCAATACATATTATATGTTTCATATTTTTCCCACTTTTTTTTTCATGACAGTAAATGACAATTTAAAGTTCTAAAAAAAAAAAAACAATCAGTGATTGACACTACATACACTTTAGTGTGGATTCAGAAGGTTTGTAATATAGCGCACGAGTCTTGATCACCATTTACTGTCATTATATGGAAAAGTGCAGCCTGAACATTTTGCCAAAGTTGTCTTTTTGTGTTTCACAGAGAAAAGAATGTCATGCGTTTTTGGAATGACGTCCCAGTGAGCGAATGTTGGCAGAATTGTCCTTTTTGTGGTTTATTCCTTAAGAAGAAAGCTATTACTGGGTTTAACATCTATAAGAACAATGCCCACCTTCAGCAAATCTGGGTTAATTTGATGCTTGTAATGTGAAATCTCACAATAGCCTTGCTTGTTTATCATTTCCCATTATTCAGAGAACTCAGGATGACCTGAAACAACCCAAGTCAGACACAGGTGCTGTATTCTCCTGCTGCATTTCTTCAGTGAATAGACAGAAAGCAGAAAGACTGAGAAATCCCCCCTGAATCAGATGT